>NC_139347.1:82172745-82235245 GCF_055883805.1 Amblyomma maculatum
GACATTTCGATGTTAGCGTAGGTTTTTCAGCCCCGTGTAAGTTGAGCGAGCTCTGCCGTGGGAACAGGGACCATCATGAGAGATTGATAAAATTTAAGCCTTTTGTATTCTAGATAGGCCTTTATATTCCAGATATCACACAGGTGAATGATTGTAGAATGAACGTTCGCCATAGTATACAAATACCACCGCCATGCAAGAAAGTATATATATATATATATATATAGGACAAACCAGAGGGTGCAGAAATACTTGTCTCCGAGATTATCTGAAATTCCTCTCTGATACAAACTACTCCCATTTGAAAGATATCACCGTTGCAACTGTGGAAAATATGAAAGGAAAAGAAAAAAGAACTGCCATCCTTTAGTTGCGAGCACTAAAATTTTATTTCGCCCCTGTGATAAAACAAGAGAGCTGATAATCGATTCCTATCGTCTTTTTTATCCCAAAAAGACAATCGCAATGTGAAAGCCAGCCTTCTGTTATGCTAGTCGATAAATAGGTACCGTCCCTAATTATTCATAATCTTGTACATACTTTTCAAGGGGAGGGAAAAGGATCACTTTTAGGAGCTTATCATCCAGTGATGGCGACTTATGTTTCACACTTCTCGCAGTGGGTTTCGCACAAGAGCTCTAGGCTTCTTGTTATCACACAAAAAACTTGTACGAAGATGTGTGCTTCTTTCTGATAAAAATTAATTGCGAGTCATCACACGTCTGTTCATCTTCTTTCTTTTTCTTCTTGTGTCTTTTTGAGCAGTACGCTTGCAATATGAATGAATACCAACTTGCTCAGTAGTTCAACCTTCTTCAATACTTAGACGTTAGAATGAATTGATACATGCCGTGTTTAATTGCCAATTACATTACAATTACATTGCCAATTACAAATACATTACATCTAAGCCTTCATAGACTCTGCTTTTCAACACTGCTAGAAAGTTCTGGAGTAGGAAAATGGTTAACGCGATAGCGTTACACTCCCCTTTCTACGAGAAAGCCGTCGGTGTGATGCTAAATGTGGATTCCTTGAGCTGGTATGTGACGTCACACGTCTCACACGGCATCAATTTTCCTTTCGCGTCATATTTCAGGAGGTAGTGCATAGAGAATGGGCGTCACCAGCGACATTTTACGCCCCCACACAAATTCATGGGGCATGTGAAAAATTATAATGAATTAAGAGTGTAAGGAAGCAAGTTTTTATTAATTGGAAAGTGGAAATCAAAATTAGCCACTGTGTGCCATGAATCGAAAGGTCTAACTATACACCATAGAAGAGCATGTGTTCAACAGCGACGAAAGAAACAGCTGGCTGCCAAACCGCTGCTTTTCTAACGAGAATGATGGACCTATACACGTTTCTTCGCGTCTTCCGCCGCGCGAGCTTCATAACTCTGAAAAGAACGGATGCGTTGCATGCAAAATTGACGTCCAGAGTGAGGTGCAGCGAGTGTGTTTCACGCAAGAATCTAACGCAGGTAGATCTCAGCTAGCTGTCGCTTTCATTTCGTGTTTTGATAGCCAATGTGCACTCAAAGTTTTGAGCGTTCGTCATACTTCACAAAAACCTAGTACCACCAGCACATCGAACGTCACCAAGCTTGTTATCAATTGAATAACTTCAATGCTTACCACTGACCACACACGACGGAACTGTAGTTATATTAGGTCAGTTAATTGTCTTTGCTAACCGTGGTCTTTTTTACAACGCTCCGACCGCCCGTTTACTGGGATGTGGGGAAGAGCAGCACTAGAGAACACACTGGAGGTGGTGAAGGCACTTAGTTTCATGCGCCGCGATTACCCAGAGGCGACAATCGCTCACTTTCAGGGGCACCATCCACGGACTTTAGGCTAGACGCTAGCACCGATAAGCTCACTTGCACTGCAGTATAGTCACCGCAATGGGGATAAACGCGGATGACGAGTGACGAGGTAGCGCATCAATTGCTTTGCCAAGAAGCAATAGACGCAGTTGGAACCAAGCGATGTTCTAGGAGCACAGTTGTTCTGTGCTGTAGCGGAGACTACACTCCCCGCATTTTCTTGAAACACAGAATGTTCCATTTTAATCTTTCGTAACAAAATATGAGCAGTTATCGACTAGTTATGACTGCATTAATGATATCGTGAACCTGCTGAAAGCTGCTCACTAGTTCTTAAAACAAAAGGATTAGTTATTCCTGAAGTTTTAGTCGGTCCTTCAGTTCAGTTCAGGCGTTCAGTCGTGTCCGACTCTTCGTGACCCTATGGACCATGTCACGCCACGCTTTCCGGTCTCTCACTACCTTCTTAGCATCACATAGCTTCATCTGCAATGCCTCGAGAATGCCATCTAACCATCGCGTTTGCTGCCTACCCCTTCTCCGGCGACCCTCAACCTTTCCCAACATCAAATCTTTCTAGAGCGACTCCTCTCTTCTCATCAGATGACCAAAGTAGCTGAGCTTTAACTTTAGAATTTGACCCTCCATTGAGCAGTCAGGGTTTATGGTCGACAATATCGACTGATTTGATCTTCTGGCAGTCCAAGGAACTCTTAAGAGTCTTCGCCAGCACCACAATTCAAACGCGTCAATTCTTCGGCGGTCAGTCTTTTTCACAGTCCAACTCTCGCATCCATACATCCCAACTGGAAAGACCATAGCACGGGTTATACGGATCTTGGTTGGCAGACTAATGTCTCTGCTCTTTACTAGGCGGTCAAGGCTAACCATTGCTCTCTTTCCCAGAAGCAGGCGTCTCCTAATTTCATGGCTGCAGTCTCCTTCCGAGGTAATCTTGGCGCCCAAGAACAGAAAATCTGTCACAGCTTCCACTTCTTGTCCATTGATGCTCCAGGACTTGATAGGGCAAGACGCCATGATCTTCGTTTTTTTAATGTTCAGTTTAAGCCCAAACTTCTCACTCTCTTCTTGTACGCGCATCAGAAGTCTCTTGAGTTCCACTTCACTTTCTGCCATTAAAGTGGTATCATACGCATATCTAAGGTTGTTGATACGTTTTCCAGCAATCTTCACTCCAGCTGAAGACTCGTCCAGACCGGCCTTCCTCATGATGCACTCTGCATATAGGGTAAATAGGCAGGGCGACAGTATGCAGCCTTGCCTCACCCCTTTCTCAATCGGAAACCAATCTTACTGATTGGTTTCCGATTGACCATGCCCAGTTCTGACTGTAGCCTCTTGCCCTTCATAAAGGTTCCTCAGGAGACAGATGAGGTGAATTGGAACTCCCATCTCTTGGAGAGCTTGCCACAATCTGCTGTGATCTACGCAGTCAAACGCTTTCGCATAATCAATAAAGCAGAAGTAAATGGGTTTCTGGAACTCTCTTGCCTTTTCCATGATCCAGCGAAGGTTGGCAATTTGGTCTCTAGTTCCTCTGCCCTTGCGAAACCCAGCTTGCACGTCCGGAAGCTCCCGATTCACATACTGCTGCAGCCTACCTTGGAGGATTTTTAACATCACCTTGCTAGCATGCGAAATAAGCGCGATCGTGCGGTAGTTATAACAATCTTTGGCACTGCCGTTCTTTGGAATGGGGATGTAAACTGACCTCCCCCAATCCTGTGGCCACAGCAGGGTTGTCCAAATCTTTTGACATAATGTATGCAGTGTGTTAACAGCGTCGTGGTTGAGGTTTTGAAGCAACTCAGCTGGAATACCATCAATACCGCTAGCTTTGTTCTTAGCAAGGCTGGCTAAGGCCCATTCAACTTCACTCTTCAGGATGCCCGGCTCGAGATCAGTAATCACAACCGTCCTATGTTGGGTTTGCACATCCGGGTCCTTCTTGTACAGTTCTTCTGTGTATTCCTGCCACCTCTTCTTTATCTCTGAGGCTTCAGTGAGGTCCTTGCCTCGTTTATCCTTTATCACGCCCAGCTTAGCACAGAAGCTTCCTTTGATATCTCTGATTGTCTTATACAGAGCCCTTGTGTTCCTTAATTGGCTGTTGTCCTCAACTGCTTGACACTGTATGTTCAGGAAGGCATTCTTATCTCTCCTTGCTATTTTCTGAAAATCCGCATTGAGAACCTTGTATCTTTCTCTTTCCCCCATACCTTTTGCCATCCTCCTTTCCTCAGCTATTTGCAAAGCCTCTTCAGATAACCAGTTTGCTTTTTTGCATTTCTTTTGCTTTGGAACTACCTTAGTAGCAACTACTTCTATTATATCACGAACATCAGTCCACATCTCTTCGGGCTCTTTGTCTTCTAGATCTAATTCTTGAAATCGATTCCTCACTTCCACAGCATATTCTAATGGAATCTGATCCAGATCATACCTGAAAGGCCTTCTAGTTTTCTGCGTTTTCCTCAATCGAAGCTTAATTTTGGCAACAAGAAGCTGATGATCGGTGCCACAATCGGCCCCAGGCCTTGTTTTTACTGCTTGTATAGCGCTTCTCCATCTCTGCCGGCAAATAATATAATCGATCTGATTCCTGTACAGACCGTCCGGTGAAATCCATGTGTACAAGCGCCTGTTGTGCTGTTGAAAATGAGTATTCGCTATGGTCAGGTTGTTTTCTTGACAGAACTCTACTAGCCTCTGCCCAGCTTCATTTGGCTCACCAAGACCGAACTTGCCTGTAATTCCGGATATTTCTTCACTTCCGACCTTAGCATTCCAGTCTCCTATGAGAAAAACGACGTCTGATGATGGGGTGCGGTCTAAAAGGCATTGTAGGTCCGCATAAAATCTCTCAACGTCAGCTTCTTCAGCAGCAGTGGTCGGTGCATAGACTTGGATAACTGTTATGTTGAAAGGGTGACCTTGGATCCGAAGTGAAATCATTCGGTCGTTTTTGGGGTTGTAACCTAGCACTGCTTTGCCCATTCTTCTGTTTACCATGAGAGCGACCCCATTCCTTCTCTTGGATTCGTGCCCACAATAAAAGACATAATGGTCGCCGGAGTTAAATTCTCCCATTCCGGTCCACTTCAGCTCACTGATACCCAAGATATCAATGTTCAATCTGTCCATTTCTCGCTTGACGATAGCCAGTTTACCTTGCGTCATAGATCTTACATTCCATGTTGCTATGTGATATATCTCCTTGCAACATCGGACTTTCCGGTCGCTTCCCGACACATCCACAACTGAGTGTCCTTTTGGCTTTAGCCCAGCCGCTTCATTCGTCCTGGAGCTACTAGGAATCGCCCTTTGTTCATCCCCAGTAACATGTGGGACGCCTTCCAACCTGGGGGGCTCATCTTCCGGCGCCATATCGATAATGGTATTGTGACTGGCCATAGGGTTTTCTTGGCAGGAAATACTGGAGTGGGTTGCCATTACCTTCTCCAGTGAATCACATTTTGTCAGAACTCTCTGCCGTGACCTGTCTATCTTGGGTGGCCCTACACAGCAGAGCTCACGACTTCATCGAGTTTCGCAAGCCCCTCCGCCACGACAAGGCAGTGATCCATGAAGGGGAGTCGGTCCTTATATTTTATTTATTGTAACGAATATGAAGAAAAATATTATATTCAAAATGATATTGTAAATTCCTTTTTTCGAGGTCATAAAAGGCGAGTTACACCCAACAAGCCTGTCACTCTAATAATAGCACGGTTTAGTGCTCATTCTCGAAGAAAACACAATTTATTTCAAACCTTTCGCATTTCTCGCGCCCTTCACGAAAGCAAGAATTCACAAGAAAATTATTTTTGGCGGTTGCTTTGTGTAGATTTCAGAACGTCCTTCATGGTTTCGTGGTGCTTTTTGAAGAACACCGCCTCAGTAGACCCTCGATACACTAAGGCATTCGACCTTTAGACTTGGGTTGTAGTCATAGTGCATACTATTTAGATCTAAATACTTTGCCTCTTCCACATTTTTTATTGCCGGAATGCCTAACATAACGATGCCTGTGTTGAGCGCACAACAACATAATCCCCTTCAACTGAACCGACGAGCCACCTTATTAATCTTCAGCCTTTTTAACCTCTACAATCAGTCTTGTAAGCGCAGCTGCTTTTTGCCCTCCTGTCCCCACCGGCGCTCCGCAAGGCTGCGCCAGAAACTTATATCTATACTCGTTTTCTAGATTTTATTGCTTGCGATCTATGTGTACAGTGGCATACCTATATCAACTTTTAAAAAGCTTCTACCTCGCATTTCTCTCCTCACCAACAGCACGGACGCGGTTCCTTCAGGAATGATCGCACTGAGCCCGCGCGCATACACGCCTCAGCTGTTCCGGGCATGACAAACTACTGTTCGCGTCGGAGGCTTTCGGCGAAGTTGTGCTTAACTCCTGCCTCATGCTATATTCATAGCGGGCGTTGGGTGGCTCGAAGCACCCATGAGGAATCTTCGAAGTCACTTTTTGGGCTCTATTGGCGCAACATCGATAGCATGCCATCGTGTTAGCGACTTTGTGGCCGTGGCGAATTTATAGTTTTGGTTCATGGTCCCATATTTCCTTTGTCAGCAATTAAATAGGAAGAATAGCGGCCTCGTGCACTCTTTTCGGGTAGACTACCTAGACAGCCTTTTCAAGGACACAAATACGAAATATTCTAAAGTGTGGAAGGCAATTGTCCATGTGAGAATTACAGCAGACTTCCAGCATTGTGTTTTATCGAAACGCACAATCCTTTTGAATACTGAGAATGAATCTTTACTAACCGCCTAAAATTTTGTTCCAGACCTAGGTGGTATAAAACTTGTTTATGTTGCAAAGTGGACTTTTCTACACCTGAAAATAAGATAAAGAGGCGAGCTAAATTGTTCCTTTTTATATATGTTTGGCGCTACTAAAAAGATACACCTGCTCCATTATCCAAGTCAGCCGTACCAACTTCTCAGGAGCAGTTTGATGATAAATTCCGCCGAATCTCCACAAGCCAATTAATATTTAAATCCTAATAGAGGCCACGTTTGGTGGAATTGTCATCATGCAAATTTTTAATTCCTCTAGAAGCTACGAGTAGGAGGGCATGACCACAAAGGTAGGCTTTGGCTTTGACATTCAATGCACCGGGCTGTATATTAACAGGCACCACACGCTGCACTAACCACGAGTTGCCCTTGTTAGAGAACCGTAGATACCACTAGTATCAACAAAACTATGCACTTTTGTGTATGCAGCTCGCGTGTCATTTCATGTCATGCACGTGAACTACGCTGAACTAAAGTAAATAAATGTATGGCCAGCAGAGATACTTTCCTTTCATGATTGTCCTTTTCTTTGAAATTATCCCTGTAATCGCTTTCATTCACCACATATCTTAGTTTGCACACCATATTTTTTTAACATAATGACGTAGTACGTTTTATGTTGGAGAGCATTTTGGCTTCCTTAGCAATCGAAATGTTAGTACTCCCTTAAAGCCTGCCCGACTTCTATAGTGCGACGTCTCTGTATGTAGCCGCTCTACGTCTCGCTGAAGCCGTGAGAGGGCGGAGAACAAATAAAGGTCTGAACGAAAGGAAGACGTAATGACAAGCCCGTTAGCACCAAATGCCGCGGCGTTGCTCTCCTCCGCGAGCCACTGTTTTCCCCTCCGACGCTTGGATATACGACAAGTCGCCAGTTGGGCAGCTCGTAAAGGCGCCGATAAGGGGTCTCGCCTCAGGGTCGTTCGCAGTCGACGTCGTTTATTGTCGTCCGTAATGGAGCCGTTGCAGTCCTCTGCAGTAGGGTCGTTTTTCCCGAGGCCTTGGGATGAAAAGCGCGCAAAGCTCGGTGCCGCCTGTTCCCTTTTCCCCAGCTGCGTACTCTTTCAATACCAACGTCGATCAGAGAGCAATAAGAAATTGCGTCTCGCAGTATGCGGTTCGTAATCCAGTTCCAAGCTGTTGGGATTTTCAAAGCAGAGTCAAAGCTTATGTTCTTGACAACGTTGTACTTATTGACGGCTAACCCATTGTGGCGAAAAATCTAGAGAAACAATGTGTCCCAACGTTCACTGGCAAGCTACGAAAGCGAGGGTGCCACAATTGTAATCAGTCAACTCAGAAACATAATGATTTATTGGTTTATGCGTATGCTCACGCTCCGTATACCACGCACTATGAGGGCTTCTCAGAAGTTCGCGAGTCACGCAAAAAAATTTCCGAAATCACTGCATAATCTGCACTGGAAAAATGCGTAATCCTGAAGGTTGTGTTCTCAGTTGTTGTTGTTGTTATGGCTGTATAGGAAGAAAGAAAAGAAAATGCACGGGCCTGTAACTGGCTCTGTAGCTGAGCCACCTCCGCTGCCTCGTGCAGACAGAAGAGAAAATAGAGAAGGAAGAAAAGGAAAAGGGAGAGAAAGACGCGCGCCGCAACAACAGCCGTCGTCCACTACCAAAGAGGTGGCGGGTGCAATGACGGCCTACACCAGGTAAAAATTCGATTGTGTTCTCAGCGAGATGTGTCAGCGGGATTTGCTGCGTCTTTCCTTTTCTCTTAACCATTTAGAACGCAGGTGATTTGATGCGTTCGGTTCAAAGGAACAAAAGGAGTTCCATTGAGACGTGTAATCCACTGACACATGACCGTAAGCTGAGAACTGAAACACGAAGTTGGCTGGCGGCCATCTTTGCTCCCAATTACACACTTAATTGGCCGCGATTATTTGCCTAATTAAACCATATAAAATATTTTATCACTTGCACACATTTCTTGGACCCTCAATCCGAGGGTACCACTTTTTCCCGATGTACTAACTTGTTCCTCTTCTACAGCTCCGACAAGGTCACGCCCATGCGAAGCCCGTCTATACATCCATACAATGCTTACGCATTAAAAAATATTCCTCATACCATTGTAAAGGAACGCCGAATAAGTCATTTATAACTTCCTGGAGATTTGCTTCAACACCAAAAATCTTCCAGTAGAGTACTTTATT
The DNA here is from genome assembly GCF_055883805.1 of Amblyomma maculatum. Taxonomy (NCBI): domain Eukaryota; kingdom Metazoa; phylum Arthropoda; class Arachnida; order Ixodida; family Ixodidae; genus Amblyomma; species Amblyomma maculatum. The sequence goes on from NC_139347.1 coordinate 82,181,601, forward strand.
ATGTCGTGATCCTTTCGTTCCGTCATTTGTGACTGCTTCTACCACGCATACACGACAGAAAGGCGCACTTGTCTGTTTAATGCTGGCGTGACCTGTAAAGTTTATCTACTAATGAGAGTTAGAGAATGAAGTGCGAAAGAGCGTGTGTGACCGCAGGTATTTTAGGTCGGCTCTTTGAACTAAACGTCCATTTATAATTGTTAATGCGAAAGCTTTACGCACCGCCGTGCTGGTGCAGTGGTTATGATGTCCGACAACTCTGCCGGAGTGCCCGGATTCGATCCCGATCACCGGCGGCTGAGTTTCGATGGAGGCGATATGAAAAGGCTTCCGTGTGGTGCGCGATGTCAGCGCACGTTAAAGATCCCCAGGTCGTCGAATTTACTCCGGAGACCTCCACTATAGCTTCTCTCTCTCTCTCTTTCTCTATCTATCTATCTATCTATCTAATCTATCTAATCTATCTATCTATCTATCTATCTATCTATCTATCTATCTATCTATCTATCTATCTATCTATCTATCTATCTATCTATCTATCTATCTATCTATCTATCTATCTATCTATCTATCTATCTATCTATCTATCTATCTATCTATCTATCTATCTATCTATCTAATCTATCTATCTAATCTATCTATCTATCTATCTATCTATCTATCTATCTATCTATCTATCTATCTATCTATCTATCTATCTATCTATCTATCTATCTATCTATCTATCTATCTATCTATCTATCTATCTATCTATCCACTTTAATTCCCACCTTCCTCCCTTCCCTTACGGCGTGGTTTCAGTGCCCACAGAAACAAGGGTGAAAGATACTACGCCTTTCCCTTCCTGTGAAACAATTATTATTATTATTATTATTATTATTATTATTATTATTATTATTATTATTATTATTATTATTATTATTATTATTATTATTATTATTATTATTATTATTATTATTAGCCACATTATGTGCCCTCAGCTCTTAGAGTGCATCCTACTGCGCGTTCCGCGAAAGAGCATGAAGGAATTCAGACCATTTCAGGTTTCTCCTCTTCATTCCCACTCCCCTCTGGGCAGGATGCAGTGGTTATTTAACTCTTTTCGTCCTCGCCCCGCCGGGGTGGTGCAGTGGTAAGACGCCCGACTACTGTACCGGAGTACCCGGGTTCGAACCCGACCTCGGCGGCTGCGTTTCGATGGAGGCGAAATAAAGAGGCGTCCGTGTGCTGTGCGATGTCAGCGCACGTTAAAGATCCCCAGGTGGTCGAAATTACTCCGTAGCCCTCCACTACGGCTCCTCTTTCTCTCTTTCCACTATCACTCCCACCTTCCTTCCTTCCCTTACGGCGCGGTTGCGGTGTCCACAGAAAACAAGTGAGACAGTTCACGTCTTTCCCTTCCTATAAATAAATCAGTTTTCTTTTGTCCTCACCTTGACATCTTCCAAAACTCGCTCTGTTCATTTACATTGGATGTTCGTAGCGTTGTATTCTAAATAGTACTTATCACATATAACTCCCACTTTCTAGCCATAATATTGTATTTATTTCACTTTTTGCTTTTTCTCCTGTTCAGTGCTGTCGTATCTTGAACTACTTTTTATCCGTTTCTTACTTATATTTCAACCTTAAACTTTATATTCGAATCTTACTGCCCTTGTTCAATTCTACTTCTTTATTGTATTATTCTGTATTTCTAGCCTGTGTTTTAAGTACCATGCACTTGTTGCGCCTGGAATGGTTGTTTATTTTATGTATATTTCTATATTACTATAATCAATGTCAGTTATTTGTTGTTGTTTTTTTTTCCTCTTCTATCTACCGTTCTTATTTTTTTTCTTTCCTGATGTGCTCAAAAATTCTCTCACTGTGTATATAAGTGATGCTACTCATTTATTGATAACTTTCCGTGATACTTTTCGTCTCAGTTTCATTTCATGTATTATTTATTTCTTCTTTTGTGTTCTCTCTGTGTGTGTGAACATGTTTATGCATTTTCATTTTTGTTTCTTTTTTTATTTGTGCTGCAGCACGGAGACCACATGGTTGTTCCTGCACACATTAAATAAAGATTGATTGATTGATTGATTATTATTATTGTTGTTATTATTAATAATAATAACAATAATAATTGGAATTATTATTATTATTATTATTATTATTATTATTATTATTATTATTATTATTATTATTATTATTATTATTATTATTATTATTATTATTATTATTATTATTATTATTATTATTATTATTATTATTATTATTATTATAATTGCAGTGGCCCCTCATTTGGATATCTATTATCAAAACGCCCGAGGTCTTCGGACTAAGGTATCTGAATTTTTTTCTAGCGTCTTGTCCTCTTGTTATACCGCTGTTGTGGTTACCGAAACCTGGCTGTCAAGTGATATTCCTTCCAATGATTTCTTTCCAAATAATTACTCTGTTTTTCGTAGCGACCGCCCTGAAACAGGTCCCAAATCAAAAGGAGGTGGAGTGCTCATTGCTATTGACAGTTTTGTGAGGTGTGTTCGACGTTCCGATCTGGAAACTGTTGAAGAATGTGTGTGGCTCGAGCTCACTTTAAATCGACTTGAAAAACTTTTACTTGCAGCTTTCTACATTCCTCCGAATCTACCTCCTTCAGCCTACGATGATGTTCTGCTCTCAATCGAACATGTTATAACCCGTCATAGCAAACACAAACTTCTTATTTTAGGCGATTTTAATACTCCTGGTATCAACTGGAACTCACTTATTTCTTCTCACAACAATCATTACATATTAAGTAAGTGTAACGCTCTACTTGATTTTATAGCCTTTAACTCTTTGCAGCAACACAATTTCATTGAAAACTGCTGTGGTAATATTCTTGACATCTGTCTATCGAATTTTGAAAGTGTTCGAGTCTCGAGTTCAGACATACCGCTGGCTCGCTGTGACAAATTTCACCCTCCGCTTCTAGTTACTACTGCTGTCTCTGCCTCACCTCCTACTAATTCAGATCGGGTGAGGAATTCGCCCCGTTTCGCGTATGCACGTGGTGATTATGTCGATCTTTTCAATTTCTTCTCTTCCGTCGACTGGTCCCTTTTAAATGACATTAATGATTCAGATGGACAAGTCAGTCGCTTTACAGAAATAGTTCTTGATGGTATGCGTCGGTACATACCTTTGCATACTCCTACGCGTAGGAAGTTCCCTTCCTGGTTTTCAAGGGAACTAATAACGGCGTTAAAACTCAAAGAACGGGCCCATCGTAAAGCGAAACGCCCTGGGTTTTACAATTGGGCAGATGAGTTTCGCCGTGTGCGTTCTCTTTGCAAACGCTTATACAAGCGGGACTACGACTCCTATCTTGAGTCTTTAGAGAGGAGTGCCTCAAATCGTCCTAGTCAGTACTGGCGTTACGTTCGCAAGCGTTCCATTAAATCAGATTTAAGTATCAGCTTAGTTTACTCTCAGGGTTCGGAAATTCGGGATGTTGCCGACAGTTTTGCACAACATTTTTCCTCCGTTTACAAACATCCACATTGTGATTCCGTTTGCCTCCCATCTGGTGCACTATCTAATTCCATTCTCTTTGACGAGGAGTTGATAACTGAGAGTCTTAAGCGTCTGAGACCATCTTTGTCTCCTGGACCTGATGGCATTCCAGCTGCCATAATAAAAGCCTTCAGTTATATCTTCGTACCGGTACTGACTGCCATATTTAATAACTGTTTAAAAAATGCTGCCTTTCCTCGCGTGTGGAAAATGGCACGCGTGTTTCCTGTCTTCAAGTCTGGAAACAAATCTGATGTTTCCAATTATCGTCCGATTTCTCTTCTATGTGCAACCTCTAAGCTTTTCGAATTAGCTTTGCACAGCGTACTTTCCTTCCATCTCAAACATATCATAGTACCGAATCAACATGGCTTCATGTCGGGTCGCTCTACTTCTACCAACCTAGTCACGTTTATGACGTATGCCTCTGCAGCAGTCCTTCAGAGGGGTCAGGTTGACACTGTGTACTGTGATATGAGCAAAGCTTTCGACGTTGTTACTCACTCACTACTTCTTGAAAAACTTCTACTCTCTGGCGTTGAAGTCTCCCTCGTAGCCCTCCTACGCAACTATCTCCTTGATCGCTTCTGCTTTGTCAATGTCAATGGACAGACTTCTTTCGTTTACCCTGCAACGAGTGGAGTTCCTCAAGGTTCAGTACTAGGCCCGCTTCTCTTCTCCGTTTTTATTAAGGATGTTTCCTCGGCGATAAAGAACTCCTCGTTTCTTCTTGATGCTGATGATATAAAAATATTCAAGGTAATACATTCTTTTCAAGATTGCTTGTTGTTGCAATCGGACATATCTGCTTTTTCTGATTGGTGTGCGATGAATCGACTTACCCTCAATTCTTCCAAAACTAGGGTTGTGTCCTTTACTCGTAAAACACATAGCTTTCTCTACCATTATTCTGTGAATTCTGTGCTGTTGGATAGGGTTGATGAAATTAATGACCTTGGTGTACTTTTTGATCGCACCCTCAGCTTCTCCTCTCACACTAAACGCATTGCTCAGCGGGCTATGCGCACACTCGGATTCGTTTGCAGACTTTCGAGAGAGTTCCATACTCCACTTCCGTTCCTAAAACTGTACCTGTCCATATGCTTGCCGGTCTTGGAGTATGCGTCGGTTGTTCGGAATGGCACTTGTAAATCGAACTTAGACAAGGTTGACAGAGTACAAAAAATTTTTTACGGATATTTCATTATCGCTTTCCTTGCGCAACTTCCCCCTCTCGCTCCACCAGGAGCGCCCAACTGAATCTTCCTTCCCTTCACTGCCGTCGTATCAGACTTGATATCATATTTCTATACAAACTCCTTCATGGCCACATTATGTGCCCTCAGCTCTTAGAGTACATCCTACTGCGCGCTCCACGAAAGAGCATGAGGGAATTCAGACCATTTCAGGTTTCTCCTTTTCATTCCCACTCCCCTCTGGACAGGATGCAGTGGTTATTTAACTCTTTTTGTCCTCACCTTGACATCTTCCAAAACTCGCTCTGTTCATTTACATTGGATGTTCGTAGCGTTGTATTCTAAATAGTACTTTATCACATATAACTCCCACTTTCTAGCCTTAAATTGTATTTACTTCACTTTTTGCTTTTTCTCCTGTTCAATGCTGTCTGTATCGTGAACTACTTTTTATCCGTTTCCTACTTATATTTCAACTTTAAACTTTATATTCGAATCTTACTGTCCCTTGTTCAATTTTACTCTTTTATTGTATTATTCTGTATTTCTAGCCTGTGTTTTAAGTACCATGCACTTGTTGCGCCTGGAATGGTTGTTTATTTTATGTATATTTCTATATTACTATAATCAATGTCAGTTATTTGTTGTTGTTTTTTTTTTTCTCTTCAATCTACCGTTATTTTTTTTTTCTTTCTTTCCTGGTGTGCTCAAAATTCTCTCACTGTGTATATAAGTGATGCTAATCATTGTTTGCTTACTTTCCGTGATACTTTTCGTCTCAGTTTCATTTCATATTTATTTCTTTCTTTGTGTTCTCTCTGTGTGTGTAAACATGTTCGTGCTTTTCATTTTTGTTTCTTTTTTTTTATTTGTGCTGCAGCACAAAGACCACATGGTTGTTCCTGCGCACATTAAATAAAGATTGATTGATTGATTGACTATTATTATTATTATTATTATTATTATTATTATTATTATTATTATTATTATTATTATTATTATTATTATTATTATTATTATTATTATTATTATTATTATTATTATTATTATTATTATTAAAGCTTCACTAAGCCATGCTGGCAAGGTCGCGTGTAAAGACCATGCGTACAAAACGCGTCCGTAGTTGTGTCGTTCTCAGAGGTTTGGTTTGGTTTGGTTTGTGGGGTTTAACGCCTCAAAGCAACTCAGGCTATGAGAGACGCCGTAGTGGAGGACTCCGGAAATTTCGACCACCTGGGGTTCTCAGAGGAGTAGGACCAAACGTATGGTTGTGATCTATATAGGATTATGCGGGGATGCTGCAGAAAAAGCTGTTAGTAGGATGATTCGTTAATTTGACCCAAAACACTAAAAGTAAAATCGATCAGACATCTAAATAGTCATACGGCTAATATTGACGTCCAAGGGATGTAACATCACGCCGACAGGAAATGGATTTTTTTCTGACTTAATGAGCCAAATAAATGCGTGATAGGGATCAGAAGTGCGTAATGAGTCTCAATTCTTTAAAAAATTTTAGAGCCCTCCAGAATCCGCCCACGAGAAATGCGTAAGCCTGAGTGCGCTGTGTTGTCCGCGAGATATGTCAGCGAGATCCCGGTAGTGACAAATACAGCACCTTTCCCTTCATGTAAACCAATTATATAACGCCAGTGGACGTTGATGCGTTCAGCGGAACGTTGGTTGTGTTCGACAAGAGGCGCGAAGGGTGTCGCGTGCTGAGCAACGCTCAGTCTTTCGCATTTCTCCAGCGCAGATTCTGCGGTGCTCTCGGAAGTTTTTGTAGCCAGAGCTACACTACGCCATCCGCTTCGCGAGGTCAGCGCATGCGCACCGAGCTATAGCACGCATGCGTCAGCTGTGCGCATGCGTGAAGCGACGTCATAGCCCACAGCTGGTGTGCGCGCCGCGCGCCCTTACAACCGGTGAACATGGAGAAACAGCACGTGTCAAACCCTGTGAAAGTGGCATTATCATAACCGGTGTGTACATATATTTGCACATGCCACCACCGCAACCGCCCTAGACGTTATGGCAAATGGGTTGCCTGCTGTACCGAGAAGTAGTTGGTACTCACCATGGGCGATTTCAACGAAGACACCAAGAGAGACCCGACGTCTCTTCAAGCCTCCGAAGGAGGATTTCAACTGGAGTTGAGCAAGCAAAAAACGACTACCGTCACGCAATGGGGAAGCAGTCTAGACTTATTGCTTCAGCGAAACTTTGCCGATTCAATCCATGTTATTGACAAAGTGGAAATAAAGTCTCACTACTTTACTGACCACTACAGCGTCTTAATTAGTATAAACAATGAAGTTCAAGCTGTTATGTAAACCATGTGTCTTACTTTCAAAAAAACCTAAGCGTGGACAGGGGTACCTAGCTCTCGCTACTCTACCACGTTTAACCAGAGCTAAAACCATAGCCGAAATTCACAGCCAATTTCATTTTTTTACATAAAGAAATTTCGAGAAGTCAAGCGTTCGTCTTCTTTGGAACCTCAAGAGCATAATCTAGTGTAACTAGAAACAGTGTACTAGCCATGTTCCATTAAACGAATCGGAGGCAGGCTTACGTTAGCAAGCCATGGCGATTCAGTGTGAGACAAAAAGTGATTTCCGCAACCAAGAACAACGCAAGACAAAATTGAATTCAATGTCTTGTGCCAGAGTATTTCATTTAAATTGCTAACTAAAGTCTTAAGTAAAACTTACTATTATATATATATGTGTGTGTTTTATTTTCTCTATTAAAGGGAAACATTGCGATTCTTCATTGTTTAGACCGCGAGTATGTTTACGACCTATGGACGTTCTACGGAGTTCCGAAAAAAATTAATAACAACGCAAAGAGAAGAAATTTACAACCAGCATTCTGTGCACAACTGCTTTGTAAAACGGTATTAACTGCTACAATCGCCATCCGATCAAGTAGTTTATACCAGCGCTCATAATGCCTATGGATGACTGTTTCATTCGAAAAGACGAACAAAGATTCGATGCACTTTGACCACATACTATAGTGCCAGGAAATGCACCAAATTTAGCCGAGATTCGCCGAGATTCGTCTATTGGCGCCTTAAACAAAAACCGGATAAAGGCCGTAAACAACGAACGAAAGCATATAAATGTTGAAATTCCCTATTCAAGAGGCTCTTCTATGGAGACTCTTTTTATGCACGTTTTCATATATCTCTATTTAAATACCTGAAGGTTCAGCATAGGATGAAGTGTGGGCACGAGCAGGGCTTCCTGTTGAACCTCTCTAATCCCACTTTGCATTATGTCACTTTGGAATGATGATCAGGCAACTAGGCCAATCATGTGCATCCCCCTTTTTTCTGGGTGCTCCATGCACCTACATAGCGCCAGCTACTCGCCCGGTTCAAGGGAGTGTTTCCTTTGTGTCGGGCCAGAGCTCATCGCGCCTCATTGTTGTCCCAAGGGTTTCGTCCTTCAGCAGCACCGCTGATTCTTTTCAGGTCTCATATGGCGTCACTACACGTCGCAGCCGTCGTTTCCGGGCGCGCTTGTTCGCTTGCTTTCTTTATTGACTCAGGCGCCGCCCGGTTTGTGCCGCCACTGTAATGATTGCTGTATCTTTTTTATTTTTCTTGGTGCCTGCCTGCGCTAACGTGTCACTGTTTCCTCAGCGCGTAATGGGAAAACATCCACACTCCTTTGTTACGACTCTGCGCTTTCCAGCGTCGAGGAGCGACGGCGGGCCAGAAGGATTGAGTTGGACAATGTGTGTGAGTGTATGTGTTGTGTATGCCTGCTGTGTGCGTGTATGTTGTGTGTCCAAAATTAATTTTCGTTCTTTTTATCTGCCAACCTAACATATGTGGTTGGGTACATGCTGTATATGTGTGTGCGAGAGAGGAAGATTTCTGATGGGGAGAGTTATTAGCTTTAGTTGGTGTTAGCGGAGCTAGCTGGAATTCAGTGTTCTCCCTTATGTGTAACAGTTCTTTCGCAACACCAATAGAAACTCTGCATCTCTGTAGTGGCCCTGAGTCTCTGGATTGTAAGGTATGCAAGCGCATGGAAGCGCTATGTGCTTGCGCCACCTTGGAAAGCTATTGTCTAAAAGGGAAGGAAACCGGAATAAGTGGAAATTTCTATCATTTTACCGGCTTCTATCCCGTATATACTCAGGACTGGTTTCATATACTTTCTATCGGTCTCGGCGTCATGAGACATGTCATAAAAAAATAAAAGCTACATAAATATCCCTGCTAGTATTTAGCCAGCGTTTCTCCAAAAATTGTGTTGCTAACCTCAACCATCGTCGAAGCCATATATTTCGCGCTGCAGTTGCGACTTATATTGATTTTTTTTACCAGTCATAGGACTGCCCGAGAGTTCCAGGTAAAGGATAATGTATGTCGACAGTGGCTTATTGATCTGATTTATTTTGCAGCCCTGTTTTATGCTCACTATAAAGTAGTTCTATTTGCCTTTGTTTGATGTTTATTATAGATATAAAACAATCGCAGTGAAAGTTTATTGAGCACCAATCTAAGTGCGACTTTTCTTACCTCATAGAAGTATCCAGTGGCCTGAAACATCTTTACTAGTCATGTCAGATACTTTTGTTTTGTGATAAGGAAACGAAGGAGGCAAGACCAATTCAAATGTAGAACACAATAACACGTTTTTAAAATGTATATTTTATACCAAATAGAAACTGTACGCTTATTTCTTATAGAGGAAGGGGAAGAAAGAACAGCTATTTAAAATCAGTGTAATTTAGAATGAGCGCGACTATTTCGCCCCCCCCCCCCCCACACACACACACACACAAAAATTATCTAGTGACTACAGCACAAGTGCTATTTTACTGAGGTACGTACATACCTGTCCAACTGACTTAACAGCATGCACAAAATATTCACTACCATTTCTTTTTATTTGTTGCATGACTGCAACAATGATATTTATGTGCATGGACTGATTATTTTGCAGTTGACCCCGCTCTTCCAGTTGACCTCAAGGCGGGGCGAGGGACGTTTTCGACAACGCGACAACGTGGGCATAGTGCGGATTTCCACAGCCTCGGGTGCGGCTCATTTAAAGGTTTCATGCATGGAGATAGATGGCTTCTTCAGCCTTGGTTTTTCGCGTGCTATTCATTTGTTTAGCGCTACAATAGCGATGACGGTATGTGTCTACTGGACAAACTTTGCGGTTGAGGTTAACGACCGAGAAGTTTAAAGGAGGGTCTTTAGGTGACAACGCCCTATAAAATGAGAGAGTTCTCCAGGCTACGTGTTATTCACACCACGACAGACCATTACTGTGTGGTGCGAGTGTTCAAATTGTGAGCGTGAAAGGGAGCTTGTATTGAATATTATAACCGTAATATCCTAAGCTTCGATCACTTTGTGTCATTACCCTTATTAAACACAGTTGCAATAGTGTTATTTATAACATGGGCGCCATACCTAAACGATAAAACTTAAACGATGTGTTCATACACATTTGCTTTCGCTAATGCAGTACGTAGAGCTAACTTAGGGCTGCTGCAGTGCAAAGTTAAACGGCCTTCCGGACCACATTGTCCCTCTTTCACAAATGCGGCAGCATTTTAACGCACAAAACTGGACATTTGGTGGTCAGAATATCGCCAGTTTTTTTTCTTGGTTTTTGTTCTTGCCTTTCTCAGATAAAATATAGCTATTCATGGTGCCACCTGCAGATATCTCTGGCTGCCCAGAGCAGTAGGTAGGAAAGAGCAGTCATTGAGGAACTGCTTTTATGCAAATGAAGCGCTTTATAGGTGATCCATTTTCAGTTCTTTATTATTTTCATCATCAGTCATCATTCCCAATAAACACTTATCATCATCGACAGTAATAATGCTTCTTTTACAGGCCAAGAAATGTGCGTCAGGATATGAGCTTTACAAGAACACTGAATCAGCACTTGTACGAAGGCACTTGCAGAACACACTGAGAGTGAACCACTGATTGTAAATGCATGGCTACCAATGTTTCTTTTCATGTTTGTGTCTTTTCTACTCAAAATGCGCTCCGTTATCAGTTGCCGTCCTGCAAATTATACAGTCACTTCAAGATTTTTACCAGCAAAGCTCAATCAATCATTGCATTCTTTTTTTTTTCTAGGGGGGGGGGGGGGGGGGCGAAGGGTTTCAAAACTGGCATAAAATCGGGAAGAAACACGCGCTATAAACTCAACGGGTACGTTTAATCTTCAAACCGTGCGCTGGAACTCAATAAACCATTATACTCAATACTATACTAAAAAAAAATCTGTGAAAATTAATGATGGGTATTAGTTAGCATCTTACCTGTACTCACCTATGGGGCTGAAACGTGGAGGCTAACCAAGAGAGTTCTACTTAAGTTGAGGACAACGCAGAGGGCTATGGAACGAAAAATGGTAGGGGTAACATTAAGAGATAGAAAGCGTGCAGAGTGGGTCAGAGAAATAACTCATGTTACCGACATTCTAGTGGAAATTAAGAAGAAGAATCGGACATGGGCAGGACATGTAGTGCGAAGAGAGGATAACCGATGGTCGCTTAGGGTAACAAACTGGATTCCAAGGGAAGGAAAGCGTCGCAGGGGGTGGCAGAAAGTTAGGTGGGCGGATGAGATTAAGAAGTTCGCTGGGGTCAAATGGATGCAGCTAGCGCAGAACCGGGTTAAGTGGAGAAATATGGGAGAGGCCTTTGCCCTGCAGTGGGTATAGTCAGGCTAATGATGATGATGATGATGATGATGATGATGATGATTAGTTAGAACGATGTTGTTAATAAGACAACAACACAACGAACGAAACCTTCTGTATACATTAGCGATTTCTTCGCCATTGTTTCGTTGCGCGTGACTTTCAAGAGCACCTACCGATCCCGTTCATAGCTATATAGTCATCGCAGTTATTGTTTGTATATATGTTTGTGTCTTTGTTTCATGTGAAACCCCATCCTATGTGTAATGCTAAAAATGTCCTTTTTGGAAATAAAGTGAGCTGAACTAAACTCCATTAAACAAAATAAGCAGCTTATTTAAATGAGCATTGTTTAAATTTCTGGACGTACCTTTTTTTTCTATCCTGAAGATACCAAGAACCCAACACTGAACAGCTTTCCAAACGTCAGATGCATACGTCTTCCTCGTTGTTCTCCAGACCACTTAAACCCCCTATGCATGCTTGCTTGCGTTATGGATGCAGCATATGCACCGTGTTCATATAATAAAATATCTGCCTTCCGGTAAGACATTTTTGCGCTTCCCTCGACATTTTCTTCTTTTCTTGCCGTCTGAATTAAAATAGCTCCTTCTGGAATTTATACATCAGAAACATGGACAACGGCTGCACGTCTGCACTGATGATTCAGTGAACCCCAAGAGATCTCCCGGCACAGCGGCCCTCCCAGTAAAAAACACGGCATTAAGAGTTACGACTTTAATCAAGACTTCATCAAATGGTGCAGAACTTACCTCTGTTCGTGCCGCCATTTTATACATTTATCATGGAAGTCCCTAGTAACGGCCTTTTTTCACAGACTAAAAAACAGCGCTTCAGGGCTGGCAAAATGCTCTTCGTCGGGGCTCTAACGAGCAATTGGTACCGTAAATCCGTCAGCTACATCACTCCGCCACCAATGTAGGGCAATACGTTATTTATCACTGAATACATTGACATTGCGGTATCAGAAGAACAGCTCAACTAAAGCGCTTTTGTGTCTAATCTTGTTTTCAAGAGCAGACTCGGCGAGTAGACTTTTGGATCACAACTTCCTCATACATATATGGCCAGTTTTCGTACCGACGTCTTCTATGCTTCGACCCTGAACAACAACAACAACAACAAAAAACTCCGACTTTCACTCTGCCTACCACAACATGAAGAAACTTGGTTGTGTCACCTGCGGCTTGGTGTTGCCTGCACAAACAATTATTAAAGCTCTACCCCGACCCTCATCCTAATCTTTCCGTTCGGGAGGCTCATATCGTTCGGCAAATACAGTTGAATACACCCATAACCCCTGCACGGCTATGTCTCTACAAGTTCCGTCGTGATACATCATGCCCCAACTGCCCTTCCCCTTATGCCAACCTTTCAAGCTGCCTATTTTCATGTCCGGTTGCATTGCAATCGGGATTCTTCCCCACTTGCTATCATACTATCAGGACCTGAGTGGACTGGCTTGGTGCGGGGGGTGAAGAGGAACAGCGCCTACTCGTCCAGCAGGCCATCGATGTATTAGGCGCCTAAGTGTGGCGCCTATATAAAGTCTTTTACTACTACGACTATACTATTGTTATCGGCACGGCTGATCATCCTGCGTGCCACATCTGTGGTAGAAGCCCACCATTTTTGCATACTCTTTGTGAGGGTTCTGAATACATTTCCAAAAGACTGCCTCTATGCCGTACACTGAAAAATTCAGACCCACTCCCACTGACCGAAAAAAAGGTCCTCGGAAAGCGGCTGCGACGCTCATCTGCGGTGAAGGCCTGTCAGGCATCACTGTGTTACCTAAGAGCGCCAGGCCTACACGGCCGGCTATGACTTTAAGTGCGTGTTTCGCCTGGTAACATTTTTCGTCCTTTTACTTTCTTCTCTCCTCCTCCTTTATATTACCTTATCCCCTTTTTCTCAGTAAAGGGTAGCGCACCGGCATTTTTTGCCTTCCCTCCTTCTTCACGGACGGAATCCCAGACTTAATGCGATATGCTTTGACCATCGCCCCTTAGTGACGACTTTCCCGGCTTTCCTCCGAGGAAAAAAAAAAAAAAGACGGCAGCAACCGCTGTCAGTCGTTTTCATGTACGAGACCACGATGAATTACTATCAATGATTACTCAAAGGAAGCAATGGCTTCTTGTATAGGGTATTCTTGTGTCACTTATACAACGTAATCAGACAGGCTTCTGCGTGTAATATGGTTACAACAAAACACTTCTCGGTACAGATCTCCTTGTGTTGCGAGCAGAATTTCGAGCTTGAAAAAAAAAAAAAACTCGATTATGGTTCGACCGAAGCCTCGGGGAATTAGTTTACAAATGTAAGTCAGGAAAAAAACATGATAGGAGGCTATCTCGCGTACTGTGGGGAGTATGCACCTACGTCACAGTGGTAGCCATTTGTGGCTCTTGAAGCACGGGTAATTGTTGCAGGCATATCTAGTAGGCTTATCGTTATCCTTTCCCACTTCCACTGCTGAATATGTGCTCATCACCCCAATATGGAACCCATGACTGACTTGAATACTATTATAGAAGTCGTATGCTCTATATTTTATTACTTAACGTAGGACTATTACGGACGAAATGATGTTTGGAAACTTCTTTTCGGCAACAACCATTTCCTCTATTTATTTTCCTCGCACGAAGCCTACACAGCGCACGCAGCATTATGCTCATACTTTCCACTTGCTGAACTCCACACGCACTTTGACGAGTAAGGTGTTATCTTTGCTTTTTTCCGGATCGGATTCGTTCTGGTTCGCCCTTCTAAATGCGCACTGTCTTGAAACCCCCCACAAGACATTGGTACCGGCCTTTTTATGTGCTGGAAAATATACCACTCTGTTAGATTCGTTTGGTTGGTTGGTTGGTTGGTTCACAGGAAGGGAAAGGCGCAGTATCTGTCACCCTTGCACTGTGGACACCTGAACCGCGCCGTAAGGGAAGAGAGGAAGGTGGGAGTGAAAGTGTAAAGAGAGAAAGGGAAGTCGTAGTGGAGGGCTACGGGGTAATTTCGACCAGCTGGGAATCTTTAACGTGCGCTGACATCGCACAGCACACGGATGCCACTTTGTTTCGCCTCTATCGAAACGCAGCCACCGCGTTTCGATGGAGGCGAAACGAAGTGGCGTCCGTGTGCTGTGCGATGCTTGCTAACTGCTTTTGGGGATTATCGGTAATGAGCAAGAGAACGGTATCTTGGGTTGATTTCTTTAACATACTACTGGATATGAAAGAGGATTGCATTCTAATAATGACGAAGGCATGCAGAAAAAATAAAGTAAGGTGTTTGACGATCGAGTACTAATTATACACAAAGCTCCTAAATAGAAAAGCTCCTAAAAAGACAGGGAGAAACAGCTTGGCTGTTGGTCCTATTACTGAACTCTCAACTAGGATTTATTCATAAACAAATATATTTATTTTCAAGGCGCTCTCTTGCATGTCGATTGGGTCAAAACACACGGGCTAGCGGTTCGTCAAACAAAAAAACTATCAATCAAAGCAAACCGTTTCTCGCGCAGAGTCAAGCTCACGCTGCTGGCGCATGTGTCACCCGTCTTATGTGAAAATCTTCCACATGCTCGCGGTTTATGCTGCATTGACGCTTTAATAATACAACCATGCCATCTATATGAATGATATGCCCCCTTTGCATCAAGCATAACGTTCGACCTCATTTGTGCAAAGGCAACTACAGAGGGGTCGAATGTGTGGCCGTAATCATGTGCCAAATGTTCACCTTCAGCATCAAAGTGAGTTCTGCATGAAAATAAGCATATTTCGGCATGTTCGTTTGAAAAGATGTAGCGCCAAAACAGACAACACTCACCATGCCCCAACTAGTCCCCAAGCAAGTATTATTGAGGTACTTCGCCATCGTGCACTGTCCACTAGCACTGAAACAATAGTGGCCTAATTCGTGCTTCACCTAAATTATTCAACTGCATGCATGTTCTGTTGGCATTAATAAAGTACATATTGTGAAGAAACCGCCCTTGTTCTCTTGTGTCGTCGGACAGGGCAGATAGTAGCGGCATGTGGCAAATGAAGTAACACACAAAGTGCATGCCCGTACCCTTGCTCCTCCGCTGTGATCTGCGCTTTACGCTTCCTTAGGCGATCACGCCATCTGCCCTCTTCCGTGCGCTTAGCGTTTTCACCCCAAGGCTCATAAAAACTAACAAATCAGGAAGAAAGGGGAGGGTGGGGAACTGGGGCGGGGGTACGTGGACGAGGGGGGGGGGGGGGGGTAGGGTAAAAACACCTGGCAACAAAATTAAGGGGGGGGGGGGGGGGGGGGACTTCTTTACCAACTCGCGCCGTCCGTGAGAGACGGCGGTGCGCATGAACGGCGGCCTAACTCCCGCTCTCTCCGCCAGGAGCGCCACAGGTGTTGTGGCGTTATACAGCTGTATAAAGCGGCGACCGACTCGCGCCGTCCGTGAGAGACGGCGGTGCACATGACTACGATGCCGCCTACTGCTAAGGATGCTTTCGCAACCTACCGGACTTAACCAAGCTAAGCCTCTGCCAACTTTTTTTTTATTCTTTTTTGAATGTGCAGTGATAGAAGACATTTCAAAAAGTCGCCCACACTTTTTAAAATGGTGGCAGCTTACTCGGATATTTGAGTAGATCACACCTGTAGTCATGCTCATGAACATGTGATTAGAAGCGTGAGTGGTGGCCTTGATCTTACGGATGCTATCCTGGTACCCGTGTATAAATAACAAGTCTGTGAATGTCTGCATAAGGCATTGTTTGTAGGCCTGAATTTATCCTCATTTTGCACAGTAGGTATTGATTACCATAACATATTTTAAATAGGCAGTAACGTTGCATACGAGGAGGCTAAAGACAATTTTGTAGGTTTTCCGTAAAGTGGTTTCTGTTGCTTTGTATTCGGCCTTTATGAATGTTTTATAACTGAAAACTAAATGTCCCGCGTGGGTGGCGCAGTGGTTACGGCACTCGACTACTGTGCTCAAGAATGCGAGATAGAATTCCGGCCTCGGCTGCCGCTTTCGCTGGAGGCGAAAAGCAAGGCTGTGCTGTGCAAGATCAGTGCATGTTAAATAACCCTAGGTGGTCAAAATTTCCAGAGTCATCCAGTAAAGCGTCTCTCATAGGCTCACAGCCTGAATTGCTTTGGGACGTTAAACCCCAAAAACCATAAACCACCTCAAAACTGTAAGTAGCACTGATGTCGACGAGATCCCGTATTAATTTGATGGCACATACAAATTTTATTCCCTGTGTTGGATTGGTGATGTGCGAAATCATGCGTTACACTTTGGCTCCTGTCGTTGACAGGAGCCTGATGGTTTGGTCGGCCACTCCGCGTGGGTGCAGCCACATCCTCTGCACACTTGAGGTGTTCACTTCAGAGATCGTCTTACTCAGCGCCTGAATGTTCATTTATGGTGCAATATGTATCGGAATCGGTGAATGCATATCGCCTCCGACTTTTAAGGGGAACAAGAAAGTTCGTTCTCTCACGTGGGAGTTGGCTGACAAGAGTGGCTGATGCTTGTAGCTCGTCAATATTCTGTTCCAGAGAGCAGTTAGCCATACAGAGGCTGTCGTCGTCCGTGTACAGGGCATGACGAATGGCATCCATGACGTCGAATCAAAGTTAGGGGCCAGCCATCGCTTAGTTGCGTAGAAGGGGCAATATGGAAGGCACCTTGTAAGGTGCCTTTGTTAGGCACCTAGGGCACGTTAATGTGAACGCCTCCAACCCCTGCCGCAGCAGTGCAATTAATTAGAAAGGCTTGGAGTAGACCTAGATTCTTTGCCACTGCCTGGGTTGCTAAAAGTACTGAGAACTTTTTGTGGCTTACGATGCCAAAAGACTGTTTTAGTGCCTAAGGCTACGACAACATTCTAGCCGCATTTACATCCATTAGACGTCGGAGAACATCTTTCGTGGACAGCCACCGGTGAAACCAAAGTTGTTCCTTCGGTATTATATCAGAGTACTCTAAGTCGTTCTTAGATCGGGAGATAGACGATACGTTCGTACAGTTAGCCGGAATAAGAAGTTTAGGAAATTAGCAGCAGGTTGGTGAAGCTCGGTGATTTTCTTTGCTATAAAACCATCACTATTTCAGCGTGCTTCCTTACTAGAAAACCAAACTGATTTCCTCACAATTTGCTGTAGTGCTTCCCTTCTTCTAACCTCAAATTTCGAATCATCGCGCTTCCTAAGCGGTCTCCGTCCAGGCTAGCATCTCTAAGACAAAGCTATAACTCCGGTCTGAACTAAAGGGTGATCCATGATGCTGCTCTTGTGCGTAAGGTTTACTTCAGTCTCCGCAGTTATTCGTTTACTTATCTCATAAAAATAAGCGTGAAACGACATAAGAGGAGTATGGTAGCCGTTCTTACTATTGAAAGAGGTTGAGTAAAAAGCGCGATCTCCCAAAGACAGATGGCATCGCCGTAGCCCTACTTTACGCCGTGCATCGTCTCATGGATCATCGCTGCGATTGCTTTTCTGAAGCTATTTATTTCTGCTGCATCTAGAATTGCTCCACCGTCCTTCTTTGGGCAAGCGAAACCTCCACCATTGCGAGACCGAAACACGATCACGCACGGGCAGATAGATCACAGGACCAGAGAGGACATTATAGCTCGCAGAGTAACGAGCTCTCGGAAAGCAATGAGCCCTATGTGCATGCATTATGGTTATTGTTCTCCAGTTATTACTGACATGAGGTCAGTAACCTGCTGCTAAGAATGCTGCAAGTTCGGCGAGTAAGGAAAAATGCCTTTCCGAGTTTCCATGACTTTGTAAATATACCTTCTGCAGCTTGGGATTCACAGAGCGCCTTAGTAATCTGCGTGGTAGCCGCACTGTAGGGGTTTAGGCTTATACATTGAAAAATGAGCGGTTTCTTCTTTCAAATCAAGATGTTTTAGCTTTGTAGGATTGAAAGTTATGATAATATCAAATTATCACCTCGCAGCTTACCTCTGTGCAAGGTAGTTATTTTCGCAGTCACCGTAATACCTATAGAAGTCACTCCCTGCTTTCTTTTTTTTTTTCTTGTTTCGTAAGGGCAGAAAGCCAAAACAAATTTTAATCTAGAATATCTCACTTTATGTCTATCCTTTGTTCTTGTTCCTCCATGAAAATCAATAGATGTAAGCTGTATCGCTTAGTTCGCAAGCAAAAAAATACTTTGTATCTCGTTAATTTATGGTTATGCTTTTGGTTTTTCCTCTGTAAACTGAGTCAGCCTAACGTGGCGCACTGATCCACGAACAAGCCCTGTGAAAGTTATCACTCGTCTTTGAATTTGAACTGATATGGAATCGTTAGGTTCAATCAGTGCTAGACCATATCAGCTGCCAACTGCCACCTGCCAAAGGCATGGCCGTGATTTGTCGTTCGCAAGTCTGCCAACATCTCGTTTTCTAGAGAACGGCGCCTTTACAGCCATCGAGTTAAGATAGCAAGTTTGCTTTATTTTTTGCACATCTAACCCCCAGTTTTTTTTTTCTTTTTTTTTTTTGTACGCAAGCTTGCCATAAGGCATATTATAGAAACTCATGTAAATGGTTTTCAGCGAGGAACCGGAGCAGGCTCCCGCTCTTAGCGTTATCGGTGAGCCATTTAGAAAAGTCCTTTCCCCTTGTTGTGGTTAGTCCCACTTCGCGCAGAATCTGTGTTTTTGATGCCCTTGTCCCTGCACAAGTCCATAGCAGGTGGCGAACATCCACTATCCACCAGTTACAACCCACATTTCGCGGTTGAGGAGATTACGGGGCGCTCACGCTGGATCTTCCATGTGTGGAGGCCATAAAATTTAACAGGTTTCCGAGGTGCTTTGAACAGAGGATGCCACGGAGGAAAAATAATCTGGGCCCATGGAGAGCCCGGAAGTCGCCCGAAGTGCTGCCACCAGCGAAAATTATTGGGTCTTCCCCCACCCCCCTCCTATTATGTCTACGCACGAGAGCACCGAACACTGTACTTGGTTTATAGCGGAGCAACTTAGAACTGCTATCTCGGTTAAGAATCATACTAAGACGAACCGTACACCAGTAAATGTGAGAAGGGTCAGCGCTGAGCAGCCGTCGCCTGCGCGTGAGATTTGCAAACGTTCTTATTTAGGCCACAACATAGTTTTGTTGACCATTTCTCCCTCTTATTCGCTGCTAATTGAGAGCCTTGAAGGCGTGCTGCCTTTCACGGTATTCTTTATTTGTGTTGCTGTGAAAACAAGCAGCCCTATTTTTTGTTTTCGGAGCTTACGTACAGACGTTATTTACTTCATAGGGTCAACGATAGAGGACCTGGTTTCTTGAACGAAAGTTTAAGACTGTTCCTGAGAGAAAGCAATGCCATTCTTTTCCGCCTGAGGGCTCCACGTAGGTACACTTCCCTTCGTCAGCCTTCAACACGTTTTTCCTTCCTCTTCTGGGCAGCCATAAGAAATAAAAACAAGTAAAATTTACTTTCTATTTGCGAACGCTTCAATGAAAAACAAAAAAAAAAACGGATTAGGTTTTGATCAAAAAAAAAAAAAAAAAAAACTTACCTAAAGCAGAGCATATTCCTCATTGAAATCAGCGTTTCAAACATTGTTTCTCTCAGATGGACTATGATCATTCAAAGCGGGAAATTGAATGTTTCGGTGAAATGCTTCTCACATTTATCTAAGTTTTTAAGTACCTGTAAAAATGTGTTCTTTCCTTGCGTCCCCTCAAAATAATTTAGTTTTCTTTACGCACGCGTGCGTGCTTGCCTGTGTGTGTGCTACTTGTTTAGACTTTTTTATTATCCTAACTAACTGTCTACTTTCTATTGGCATGGTATAAAACATTCTGCTGACCATGAACAGTGTGGTCTACTGAAAAGGAAAAGAGCTATGTGCACAGCTAACATTGGATTTGGCTGTAATTGTTTTATTTTTGCTTTTTCATATATCCTAAAAGCAGTACTATTATTTAGTATTTATGTGTATAGAAATTATGATAATGTGCGGAGCCTTCACTAAATGAAATAAAGCGGCTAGGAATAATTTTCTAATTATTACAAAATATACAATTTCACCTATACACAATGACATAGCAAACTGGAGCACAAACAGCACGCAATGTGCGCATCAAAAAACTGGTTCATACGGAATAAAAGTTTCTTCAGCATAAAGTCGTCGACAAAGATTGCACACAAAAACAGAAGACTGCACACAAAAAACGTAATATAATCTCCCTTGTTATAGTATTCGTTTCCATAAATTCTGAAGCTCCGCCTGGTCTGACTGACATATCAAAATGTCTTGCGTTAGTTCGTTCAAGTTAAATAATACACTTTTCACATTGGGCTTAGCTAGCCTTGTTATTTTTTTACGCTCTCTAAGATTCCAGCAAGACAACCCTATATAATGAGCAGAAAAACAATATAAATCAGCACCCATTGCATATAATGGAGTCAAAATCCTGAAAGCTTAAGTGCTCAGATCAGATAAATCATGAATTACGCGTAAACTCCCACCAGTCTTATCACCCTGACTATACACAATGCAGTGCAATGACCTCTCACATATCTATACAATTAATCTGCTCTTATGCTAGCTGCACCCACTTGACCCTCGCAAACTTCGTAACCTTATTTGGGCGAAGCCTCAAGCGCACAACAGTGACGGACGCGAGAGAAAACCATGTTCTGTGCTCTCACGTCCCTGTCTGTTTTGCTCTTCATGCTTCGACAAAATGAGCAAACTCCACCAACTTGCCCAAGAAACAAACTTGTTCTTCTTAATATCATCAGCCCACCTCACTTTCTGCCGCCTTCTGATAGCTTACCTCCCCTTGGAATCAAATTTCTTGCCCATAGAAATCAGTAGGTATTTAGCCTTCGCATTACCTGCCTTGCTTGTGCCCATTTCGTTTTCTTCTTAATCCCGACCTAAATGCAGATAACTCATGGTCGTTGCGTGCGTCATTCCACCTGCTTTCTGCCTGTTAATGTTACATTTATCATTTTTTGCTCCATAACTATCTGCAGTCACCTGAATTTGAGTTGAACCTCTTTCGCTAGCCGCCCCGTTTGTGCCTCATGCACAATCCAGTAAGCCTCAGCTGTAACAATAAATATACTACAGTTCACAGTCAAAACGGACCTAGAAGTTGGGAGTCATTGATAGCTGAGAAATTCGGTTCTTTCGCTATTGTATTTAACGGTGCCAACTCCCGAGTACTACCTGTGATGTTTATTATTAGACAATCCACGCCACAAGATCCGACAACAGTCACAGCAAGGAAAACTACTTCTGCAAATATACATTGTAGCGCTGCATCAAATACCCCGAAAGCATATCATCAGTGGGCACAGCTATGACTGCTGAAGCCATATAGAGACCAATTAAGGTGGTTATTGGATTTGCTTATCTTTAAAAAATATCGACATGGCAGTGTTTTGTTCTCAATGGGTGTATATCATGCCGCTTACAGCATTATGCGAAAAACAATATGACATGTCGCGCTTTATTCAGAACATACAAAAAATTAAGACAAACAAGGCTACAAGAACCGTAACTGGGTAATTTCGAGCATGTTTGCAGATGGCAATAACCCTTTACTTACTACCGTTTTCTACTTGAGACTCGTGTCATTTGCCAGAGAATCATATGACTCGGAAATAGAAAGATACAGTAACCTAAAAATGCATTTCTTGTATTGGAAGCCTGTGTTACCTAAATGCCTCTGAGGTGTACTCACATGAGGAAGGAATACCGAATAGTTTGTGCCGCTAGAAGAAACATTCCCTCCTCTATTTGAGGCCTCCATCGTGTGTTCCCCTACAGGGTATAGGACACGCCTGGAACAAAGTATTATTTTCTGGGTGCGGGCCGTAAGAGGTAGAGGCCATCTGAGAGTCACTGATTTCGTCCAATATAATAGATTAAAATAAAATTAGCAAATGAATCATGCAGCTAAGATACGAAGTCTCCTCCTCCAGACCTAGCGAATGGTCGGGTAAGCAAAATAAACCGAAAAACCAAAGCACGTATATATCGCAGGTGCACCCTCTCTCAGTACTGCGATTGAGGGAGAAGACGGCTGAATACAACGCTTTGAAAGCTCGCCCCTCGACGCGTGCAAGGTTGATTGGTTTGGCCACCAGGTGCGAAGCCAATCAGCGAGAAAATAGCAGCGCCGGCCACATTGCATGGGTGTCGAACATTAAACTTTCTATGTTTTGTCTCTAGCGAAGTCGATGCTTCGAGGGCAGCCCTATAATAACAGCCTAGTAAGCGTCAGGGTACAAACAGCCACCGGCTAGCCGCAGGCTCTCACCGATCGTTTCACCAGGCCTTTGCCAAGATCAGCTAATTTTTAAAGCAAAAACCTTTATAGGCTCATAGGTGGGCGCAGAACGTGTCCGTCCGCAGAGGGTGTCGCACCATCTCTATTGAAGAATGACGTAATTTATGAGTACAAAAATGGTTGTGTGATGTAAAGGGTGGAAAATGTAAATGTGAAAAATTTAATTGATGTAAGGTAATTATCTATTTCGAGCCAAAAAAGTCCATTCAACGTCGAAATAGCCAGGGAGCTCGATAGAGTGTGCAGACTTCAAAACAAAAACGGACGTCGAAAGTATGCAAATTATGCTAAAACTGTGAAAAAAAATGTGTAAAAACATTGCAACGCTTTAATGTCTGGCCTTCTCATTGCGTTACAAGCGCAACAGTGCACAAAAACAACAAAGGGAAAAAAATAACCAAACGAGTGAAAAGGCGGCATACGAGTACACACAGTGCAAAAAAAAAATAAAAAGAGCACCGCACTTAAACGAGATCTAAGTACCACCAGCAACTTCTGTTTTTCCTTTCCTCTTCATAAAACACCGCAAAAAACTAAGCATTCTGCCAAATGCAAAGCAAATAAATATTTTTATTGTCGCTAAAGGGCGTCTTTGGTAATCATGATTAGCCATTTGTAATGAAGGAAGTGACCTATTTTATTAGTACAGGTGAAATTTCAGTGCATAAAGGCTTAAATTCAATACACTTTATCTTCTATTACTAACCTTCCCTGAAACAAGAGTGATTACGTAAGCATTTTCGGTTGAGAAAAGAATCGATCGATGTTTTGTAATAAAATTGGACCTTCTGAGGAATTATTTTTTCGTGTTTGCGTGTTTTATTAAACGATTCTCCTTTCTTCAGGTCATTCTTCAGCTCCACCAACACCCTATATCAGTAAGCAGAATGCCATGCAAAAGGAAGCCGAAGAAGCGTTATTCTGAACATAAATCATCTTAACCCTTATCCGAAGTAAGCCTGTGTTTAGTGTGCGCACACGCGCGTACAACGCACGCGCGCACACATGCATATATATACACAGGCACGCACACATACGTACACATGCAAACACGCGCACACGTAAGCACGCACGCACCTTTACGTCACTGCGCGACAGAAGAATACAGTAACAAGGAGGCAGGAGATCGATCGATTTCAATATAAGTGACCGTTCTGTATGGCGCTTGTAATATGAAATTTTACTATAACCTAGGAGGGTGGATAACTAGGCTTTTTGCAGATAAACTGAAAAATCGTCGCTTCGCTCTGTGCTTTCTTAGCTGCCGTTTTTAATTTTCCCAAGCTGTTTCATTTTTATCTAATGTAGGACTCGAACAGTTGTTCTTGCGACGCCGTTAACACTGAATAAAACTAGACTGCTCATATCATCATAATAAAACAGAAATACACGAAGGCGTTTCAGCTGAACCTAGCTTTTACGTGTCTCCTAGGCGTCCCTCTGCTTAACAAAAATTTGCAGATGACTAGTACAAGTCTCAGTTCAGGCGTTCATTCGTGTCCAATTTTAGTACAAGTCTAAAATTGGTAAATTCTAGTTTCCGCTCAATCTCATTAAGAATGCATTGCACTACCAATAAATGCGGTCACCTGTCAGGCAGTGGACTTGTGCCTCTTTGTGCAGCAAACGTTTTTGGTGTCTTCATTTTGTTTCGCTTCCTGTTCGGTTTTCTAGTGGAGAGCTCATTTGAACTCGCTAGTAAAAAGATTATAACCACCTCCTCTCCTTCCAAATGTGACGAAATGTGTGCAGATAGCCTCTCGGTTATTCGTTGGGACAGTTATACTTTCCAACACTGCTTTTCAAGAAGCGAATAAAAACAGTTCACTGAATAATTTCTTTTCATGCCATTTGTAACATTTATTTCCCTTGTGCATTCTTCCTTTTTTTCTTCCCGCGGCGCTTGGCACAACGATGCTTGTCATGAACGAAGGAAAGCTTGCGGCATTAACTATATTCCGCCGCAGAAGTTGGGGCTCTGTTTCCTGCCTCTTGCGCAACTCCAAAGAATATAGCAGTTCTCAGCGTGCTCGCAATACAAACAGCCCGAATCCTTTATGGCCTGCCAGCATCTAAATCTTCATCCTCGCGTTTTGAGCACTGACAGCCCAGTGGCTCGGCAGCGCACAGTCATGCCGACGCTCCTGCCTGCCCCGAAGAAAAGCCTTCTTTACGATCCCCACGGTCTTGGGACACCGCCGGAAAACATCGCGGTATTCCTCCCAGCACTTTCTTCTCTGATTACTAGTGACGGGGCGCGCGCAGAATAAGGCAGTGTTGTGCGCTGCTATGTCGTTCCTTTCCCTTTTTCTTCGCTAACTTCTCTGACATCTGGTGAGAGCGTGACCTGTTTCGAAGTGGTCCTGTCAAATCAGAAAGTGAAGTTCGCTGCCATTGGGCGTCTCCTGCTGTCTCTTACTCAGCTCCTTGCCTGCTTGCTGTTCGTCAAGCAAGCTGACTCTCTGTAAAACGAAGTTCCCGGTTTTGTTATGAGGCAATAAGGAATAGTGTGCTGAAGGAAAAGAAAAAACGAGAAGCGGACTTCAGCTTTGAGAGATCCCGAGCTAATTGGTTCTTTACTTTTTAACCACATGTCACTACCAGAGCTGAATGGCTTCCGTCTCTAACCAGGACTACTTCATGCGTCCATCTATAAAAAGAAATTTCCTTCTTTTGATACACCAGCTGCAGTGTCTTGAGTTTTGTGCCATATCTGCAACAATGTTCCACGAAGTACAAATAAAATGAAGGACTGAGAAGTATGCTCGGCTACTGTTCCTAAGGACGCGGGATCGAATCTCGGCCTCGGCGACCGCTTTTCGATGGAGGCGAAAAGCAAGGCGCCCGTGTACTGTGCGATGTCAGTGCACGATAAAGAACCCCAGGTGGTCGAAATTTCCGGAGTCCTCCACTACGGCGTCTCTCATAGCCTGAGTCGCTTTGGGACGTTAAATCCCACTAACCAACCACCTGAGAAGTATGGAGATGAAAATGATCGTGTCATAACAGCCGCAAGCAAACAGAAAGTTTCGCCCTATCACACTCTCTTATAATCGACTCTACTCATTTGTTTCGCATGCTTATAAAATTATATTATTTTTGTTTTAGCAGTTTCAGCTGACGTTCGCTCACGCTTCATAACTTTTATGTCTAATCTTTCCGTCCGCTGCTTCTAATTGCAATCCTCACGACAATGTCAAGGTACTTCGCTAGGTAGAGCTTAGTCATCCTCTCTTTTGTCATCTGTCTCTGCCGCTATTACAGGTGCACTCCATCCTGCGTTCGACAACCTAACGCCTACCAACGCTAACATATCACTTCCTAAAACCAGCAGTTTTTCGCTGACTGCAGCGCACCCATGTTTTTATGGGAACAGCAGCAGTCAGGGTTGGGTCCTCTCCACGTCTTATTTTCTTGTTTTCCCTTTTTCTTTCACGCTGTTGACATCCAGGCTCAAAAGATCCAGGTTGAACTTCCCTTTACGATCTTCGCTGAAAGCAGCTCCCGTAAACACGCAGTAAAACAATGCGGGTAAGAAAAGTAAAGAACAAATTGAAGAGCTATACGCTAGAGTTGCATAACCACATCTGCTAAATCAGGTTCTATTTGTTTGGAGGGAGATTTTTGAGAAGTGTGTATGGAAGTATTTTTTCGATGCTGTGTTTTGTTTTTTGTTAAACGGCGACTCTACGTAGAGGATTTTGAATATACAATATGGAATACCGATGTGTTTAGAAATTGTTGGCTTATCTTGTTGGCACCTGTAAGACTATGTTTAACATGATAATGAAGTAAAACCCTTCCATTATTTCGGCAAATACGTTTTTAATATCATTATTATCACTTTTCATACACTCGAAGCTTGTGCTGCCGTTATATTTTAGCTTCAGCTTTTCGGCTATGCTCCATGTGAGCAAAAAAATCACCACCTACCTGTTGGATTCTGGCGTCGACACTTTGGGGCTTGATACTACACCCTGATGAAATACGTTCTTTCTCCCTTGTTTTGAATAATTTTGTGTCAAAGCACACATTTGGAATTATAACTTGTCTCCGAAAGGTCTTTACTTCAACGACCGTCATGCGAGCAGCTAGGGGTGCAAAGAATGAAATAATGCCTTATTCACACTTAAGCACGAAGTATTCACTATTGATGACAACAAAAACGATGTGCCTATGTTAAAAAATTAAAAAAAAATAATGGAGCTACGTCTACTAAGCAGGAATCGATGCTTCAGAACCCAATATGGCCTCTGGTAAGAAGGTTACAACACCTAAATCAATGTGTAAAATTTCTTTTTAATACTATCACAAAGTAATTAATAATGTCGGTAAGTAAAACAGCACTGACTACGGAACGAAAGCGTGCTCAAAAATTAATTTTGCAGTTTGTAAAGTCAGGACGAAAGGAAAAAGAATGTTGCTTCAACCGTCCTTTGGTTTCATTTGCTGATGTGTGATAAAGTTGAGGAAAGTGGGAGTCAGTGCTCGTATGCTGTACAGAGATTTTAGGTAATACAAAGCCAGGAAATCTTAGGATTAACTTTTAATTGGTCGGCTTTGCTACTGGAGTTATTAGGGGTAATTGCCCACGAGGCAATGGAACCTTTGCGGAACAATTTTAAGATCGTTTTCCATTTCGCTTAGCTTTATGCCCGCAGCCAAGTAAACCACTGTGTTGTGATTTATCAGTTTATGTCGGGCACTTTTAGGCAATGAAGTCAGACGTGATAATACTAGGAGATATCACAATACATCAAAATAGGATTGCGCGATTTAAAGTTTGGGTGCTTAGTGTTTTCCATTCGTGTAGTAAATGCAAGCTTAGTCAGCCGCATGTTTATACCTTATCTGCCGAAGATCGACTCACAATGGCACCGGTGGAAGTAAAGCGGGCGTCCAATTTCAATATATTTTTAAGTTTATGTCGGATTCACTGCATACCACGTTTCTATGTTCTATCATGCAAAATCAAAGTGCATCACTTTGCTCATCGCATTGTGTATGTGCAATTTGTCGATATCAGTAAGATTTTATCAGTAATGTCATTACATTTTGCTACGCAGTTACTTATTACTAGTCTCGTCAGTGCGAGCTCATCTCGAAACAATTATAGTGCCATCAAAACTCCCCAATTGAGCGACATTTAACAGCCTATGTGCTGGCATAATAACTCTAGATTCCGTGCTGTCTTTATATCGTGTGCTTCTGTGTGTACTGGGTAACATCAACGCACAGTTACAGAATTAGGAAGGTCCGAATTATAAGATGTAAAAGTAAGCAAACTTCAGATTTAGCGGTACATTGCTTATATTCCTATTTTCTTCTTGCCCATGCAGCCTTCATTCCTGTGTTTTGTTTTGTTTTGGTTTGTTTTTTTTTTGCGTTTTACATCCTGCACTAGCTTCCCCTGCTTTGCTAAATCGGCCCAGTGTGGCTCATTTTCCGCTAACTCAAGCTTTCAAGCTTTTCATTTGTATTTGCATTTATATCTTTACTTTTTGTTCAAGTTGTCCCGCTGGCGAAGGCTGCACATGTCAGCGGTTTCCCGTAATAAAACGCCTTTTTACCCTAATGAAATTTTCAGCCGCCAGCCAGCGAACAAGAGACCGAAGGGAGCTAAGGGGGCACATGTTTTCCACTTGCGCTAAACCGCGAGAGCCCATTACGAAGTGCGGCGCGAGCTTTCACCGCGTCAGCGCTCTTCGCCGTTTAGACCCACTGTTTCTACACATCGCCATTCCGTCTTTTGTATGTGTTTTTTGTTTGATTTTTATTTTATGCTCGAAGAAGATCGTTAAAATATTACAGGCGACCCTGAGGTCAGCTGCGTAAAACAAAACGGTTTTTCAGCACTCTCGAGATAGAAAGAAAAAAACTAATGCGGATAAAAACGATAACTTTGAACAGATGTTTCAAGGGGTTCTTCTCAATTTGTTACTTGGAGCAAAGAGCTCGCTTATTCGGGATAAGTATGTTTTGCAGTCCAGATGTATAACCCTTGCATTCTTTACATTCAAGATACAAAGGCTCTGCTAAAAAGCGATTCTCATTCAAATGTCAAAGTAAGCTATAAAATGAAATGCACAAAAAAGAACTCAACGGAAGGATACAACTGCATATTTCATCGCTCGCTCTTGTTAGACAGCCAGAAATGTTTTTTACGCCTACAATCCTTTTCTCTTTTCTAAAGCAAAAATATTCAAAACAAAAGGCTGACGATTGGGCTGATATTACGAAATTTCTTTGTACTGGAAATCTAGTTTCAAAGTAAGCTGAGATAAAGAATTTAAGAGTTTTGTTTCTTTAGTACATGGGAACATCGAGCATACTTAGTATTTCCCCCATCATCATCCTTGAAATGGCACCCAGTCCTCCCATAGTTTTTGATTGATATAGGCAATACGCTTTCGTGACAGCCGCCTGCGCCACCGCCGTTTCCCGACAAACTTCGAGCGGCAGTAGGGCGACGGGCCGTAAGGCCGTCCCGCGCAAATATATTTCACTGTGGATATTTTACGCCTTCTTTAAGTTCTGCACTTAAGGTCATAACCCGACTGCATTAATGGTTCCTGTCTGCGGTTGCCCTTTCCGATTCACGTTAGCGTTCATTCACTTTGCGTTTTGCTAAATGACTACAGCCCCCTCCACGGTGACTCAGTGGTTAAGGCGCTCGGCCGCTGAACACAAGGACGCGGTATCAAATTCCTGCCCCATCGGTCGCTGTTCACTGGAGTTGAGTAACAAGGCGCCTGTGAACAGTGCGATGTCCGTGCACGTTCAAGAATTCCAGGTGGTTTAAATTTCCGGAGCCCTCCACTACGGCGTCCCTCGTAGCCTGAGGGACGCCGTATAAACCAAACCAAGCCAAATCAGTTCAAATCACTACTTTCTTAATTTGTGCCCCCCTTACATCACAAGTCATCTCAAACGTACATGTCATACAGTGTTTAGCTGCCCCACCATATTAAATATTACACGACAATATTTAAAACCCCACTTCAACAAAGCCGATAGAACATCCCTGTGGCCTAGAGTTACATGTCTGACTTGAGATGCGAGGGTCCTGGGTTCGAATCTCATGCCACCTTTCCATCTGACAGCTGCCGAGTTAGTAATCGGACAACCTGGCATCAATCGCTGTATACTACTGCGATGCGTGCTATCCATGTGAGTATATCATGAGCATGTCCAGATGTGCTTTTGATTTCTCGCTAATAATGCCCACTGTGGTGACCACTACCCGCCTGCCTTCCTCCACCGCTTTCCACCTCGAACTTCAAAATTCCTCTTTTCCGCAGCTACCCACTTCACTATCCAAGCCATCAGCGGTTCTGGTTCGGCTTCAGAAGTCGTAAAAAGAGCAGTGAGCTCATGTTGCTATTAGTGCGTCAGCTCGTGGAGCTGCACGTAGCTTTCATTCAGTTGCCTCTCTTGTAGTGCTGTAGCCTGTCTTTTGTGAACAACATTTCTGTACCTTGTGTAGTTGTTTTATAAAGTTGTTTCGTCTTGTTACTGCAAGTTCGACGTCCTTCGTCTGGAGTGTTTGTGTGAACTACACGTCACCGGCCGAATCGAGGAGCCCCTTTCTGAGGTATGGAAAATTTGAAGACAACGAAGAACCTGGCGTTTACTATGCTGTCTGTTGTTATTCTCTCTACTTCGTCAAGCATACAGCAACCATACTTCATCCGATTGTATTCTGCATGAGGCACTTTTTGTATTTTACGCTTTGGGCTCAAAAGTCAATTTTAGTGCTTATTCAAGTGTTTTGATACCGTCGCGAGTTTTTTTTTCAAGTGAAAAAGAAACAGTGATACATAACCGAGATTTGTCTGCTTTTTACAGGCACTGCGAATTTACGAAGTATGTAAATAAACAGAATATGGGTGGTGTGAGCAAACACTGAACTTCCATTAAATCAAGTTTCTTTCGCAAGATCTGTAAACACGTTTCTAGGCTAGGCAAACATGCTACGAGCTGGAAAGGGTCACCAGAAATTACGCAGCCGGAGCGCAAGAGACATCTCCGAGTAAACACTCCATCGTGCGCGATCGAGTTTCACTTAAGGAAACAAAACTGAAAAGACTGGAAGCTAGCCGTACATACAGAATGGACACGATGGGATCACATACCCCAAGAAAACGAGTTTCTGTGCCTTTCCCGAACTTCAGAGCACACTTCCAGGTCCTTGTTTATTAAGCTTAGACGATAAAGAGATCCGAATAACATATAAAGTAATGCTTGAGATAGACGGGCTATGTTTTTTTGTTTGTTTTTGTTTGTTTTTGTTTTTTTTTTGGGGGGGGGGGTAGGGGGGTACCATGCTTCAATTCTATTGTTCATGCCAAGACTATAGAAGCCTCTAAAATTGGTAGGTCCTGCTCTTCTGACTTAACTTTCTGTAGTATTTGTGTGATTTTCGTTTTTTTTTTTTTATGACTTTCAATCACCTACGCAAGTGACGTTTCGCAGCTGTCTGCAGCGCCTATGGAGAGGTTTTGGAAGCTAAGACACATTGCGTCGTGTCCTTTGAAATCACCTTAATTGATTTTACGCTGCTGCTTCTAAATTGAACGCGAAAGTCCCAATGTTAACTGCCCCAAATAATCAGGCCTACGCCCATTTCAAGCGTGTATTTTTTTTTTTTTTCGTTTGCACATGAATAGGGAATGTAGGCGTGTTTATACTTTGTCTCTGATGAGAAGGCTCATGTAGCGGCTGAGTCAGGTTCAGGAGGAATTCCACACATTGGTTTCCCAAGACTCCCCACTATAGCAGAATCATGAGTCAGCGCAAAAAGCACGAGACTCAGACCACTTGGAGGGAATCGCCCATATGTGCAGTAGAGGCAAGCCAAGTGCGAGTTTGGTCTTGGGCTCAGATAGTAGCTTTGATGCACCACGATGACGCTTCCACCAAGGTTGTATGAGAAAAGAGCACGTCGGCGCAGGCCATGGAGTAATGAAGGCTTTCTGGACATTCTTACGTCGATGTCGGCACGGCAAGCCACTACTCCAGCAATAGTCCTCGCGCAGCGAAGATTTTGAGCTCAGTCTGCATTTTAGGTCGGCTCCTGCTTTTGCAAAAGGTTACCTTTGTGGGTCAGTTATTGGCTTAGGATTACTAGTACAGGACTGGAGCGGTTGGTAGACACCCTGCCTTGCTTGCCTGAAAGATGTTTGGTGCTAGCTCTCAAGCATTCATGACATCCAACCACTTCAAAAGTAATATTTAAAGAAGATTACTTTCTATGCTTCCTCGAGTCTAAAGCATCAAAAGCACCAAACCCGTGAGAGTGCAGAGTTCTGGCGGGTATGAGGCCAGTTCAGAACAGCCTCCCTTCTTTTACTCAGAAGCACTCTCTAATATAT
Organism: Amblyomma maculatum; assembly: GCF_055883805.1. Classification (NCBI taxonomy): domain Eukaryota; kingdom Metazoa; phylum Arthropoda; class Arachnida; order Ixodida; family Ixodidae; genus Amblyomma; species Amblyomma maculatum. Next base: position 82,213,781 of record NC_139347.1, read on the forward strand.
TTATAAAATTATATTCAAACAGCGTGGTGCCTATATCCGCTCCGCTGTTCGGATTTCTTGTCCTCCTGCTTCCATCTGTTGGTAACAAGAGAATTCTGGAGATTGTGTGGCTGTGTTATAGACGACGCTATTGCATTTTTGTTACTAGGAAGATAAACAGCTCTGGCAGGGAATTAGCAGCACAGAAGCGCAGTTCGCAGTTCTTTCCATTGCTCCTTTGCCGTCTCCGAGAACAAAACTACGAGATACGGATTCGCAGAAAATACCTTATTTAACTGTGTCCCAGGAAGGCAACTTCGAACACGATTTAGATTCATCAGTAGATATGCGTTTTCCATCCCCTGGATCACTTAACAGTTCAGTGACTTATGATAAAAGTATTTTTTTCTGCCAACCTGCATCTTGCAACTTTTTTTGTAAATTACATTGTATGTTTCTCTTAAGAAAGAAAACCACAGAAATGACAGGACAGATGCAAGACGACAACACGTGATGGAGCCTTGGCTGTATCCTGCCGTTTCTGCTGTTTTGTTCCCTTAAACGTCCCACCAACAGGCCTACAACCCCGTTCTTTTAAAAAGAACTGCATATATGTTCTCAGTGTCCCTATTGTGGGTTAAGGATCGAAACAAATAGGGCCAGAAACCATAATCTTGTCCGCTCTCTCCTTGAAACAGTATTTTCTTGCTCAGACACTTAAGTGCGTAAGCCTGGACCAAAGGGCTTTCTAAAAATCTCCAACAAAACCACCAAAGAGCAGATAGTGTTCATACCAGCTACGCCAACCTGCAAATCTGTTGTCCTCCAGGCTGCCTGCTTATGCCTAGCAATAGCGCGACTCCAGCACAACATCGTAAATCTTGCACTGATAATAGCAGGGGAGGAATTCCGAACTCTCATGTTTGCCTCATCGCTTTCCATTTCCTTCCGCTAGCCTTCCCGCTCTTCACTTCGTTAAATAGATTATCTTCTAAACAGTGACGACAGAAAGAGTTCTATTCACCACATTCTCTGGACGAAAAAAACATGGAGCACGTACGGGTGTGTACCGTCTAAAAGAGTAAAAGCTACGGACCATATTGACGGGGGAAATTGCCAAAGACAGAAATGATCATATGCGCAGTTCGGCGTCTCCATCTCCTTGGAGGCTTTGAACGACGAAGAAGGATGATGTTCAGTGTCAAGTAAACTTCTTGATCGTAAAAATCAGAGAGGTCGTCGCTGGCGTATTACAGTCGGGAACGGTGGGCTTTGCAAAGTCGAATCTAGATCTCCAGCCCATGTAAATTTGATTTCCACTGAATGAAACTGTAGAATTTTCTTCAGGAAACACGAATCCAAGTGACATTAGCAAATGCGCTGGCTTATATCCCTAGTACGCACTCAACGATGACGTAGAAAACCGATGCATAGCATCCTCAAGCCACCGAGTTTGCTGCCGCGGACGAGATGTACTGAAGGCACCGGTGATGAGCTCAGTGCTTAGAAGCGATTCCGCATTCAGAATTGATAACGACTGCCAGATGTCAGCTCACTTCAGTTTACGTCTCACGGCTGTTATAAGGACAGGGAGCTCAGATGCATTGGTGCCGAGATTGGAGAGAAAAAATGTTATTTAGTGAAGATGTTTTACTAGCAATCAAATTAAACCTCATGCTTGTGTAACAACAAAATTAAATTAAATTTCACGCGCGTTGAAGAAATACTGTTCGTTCAGAAGAGTGGAAAGTTGTGCTTATCGGCTTACAATCATGATGGAAACAGCGCTAATACAGGACAGAGCAAGAACACAACACAGGCACTGGCTAGCAACTGGTGTTTATTTCAGAAACAAAGATATAAATATGTACCGCAACCCCGAAATCTGGACAACCAGAACCAACCTGTGTTAGCGCTGTTTTCACCAAAAAGAATACTGTTTGTTCTGATGTGCAATGATGTAGGTTTTTTTTTTGTTAGCTTTTTCGTTAGCATTGCAATCTTTAATCGACCACATCGAAGTCACTTAGACGCCCACATTATATGATATGGTACATAAACTTTGCGTGGCGTCTCATTTCCTAGATTTTTCCAGATGTTTTTTCGATAATCACAGACAGCACGGCTATTTCTCTGTCAAGATAACACTACTGACGCGGTTCCCCTTCCCTAACTCATTTGCAATCCGCGACCGGATTGAAACAAGGCACTTCAACCTTCTTCACAGATCCCCAGTTGAAAGCGCCATTCCTCTATTGGCGAATTACAATGGCTGGACTCTGCAAATTAGATGGGAGCACTCATATTATTTTGTCTCGCATTTGTAATCGCCAGAGATAGCCCACATAGGCCGTTGTAAAGATGTTGTCATGATAAACCATAAATGTTAAGGTCGCCTTTCTTCAAGCATACCTATTCGCAGGTGTTTCGTGAAGTGCAACTGCTGTAATATGTGCCGTCCTATTGTAAATTCTAAATACTATCTTCGGACTCTTTGTTCTATAGTTCTATGTTCTATGTTCTTCTATGATCTATGTTTTCAAGTACCTCGAAAGTGCTGAAGAGCTTCTTTACCATCACACTGGAGCTATTAATTGCTGACATGGCGAAAAACAGTACAGAAGGACAATTGATATCTACTGGTGAAAAATTGTTCAAATAAAAATTGAACAAATCGGACATTTTCAAACGTGGCGTCTTGATTGGCCAGGTGGTGTGAGACTGTCTTTCATACCTTAGAGAAAATACCACTTACAAATAATGCTTACAAGGTCGTATAAGCCAATCGAGCTTAATCGCGTTTTGCAAGCCAATTCAACCACCCAACTAACTGAAAAAGAGTATCGTTTCAATTCGGCCTCGCAGTCGTATTCGCTATATCACGTGATACATCGCAAAAATATGACATTGAACCGCTTATATATCCTCAGCATAATACGCTGCCTATTAATAGCAAAACGGCCACATGGAGCCAACTGTATTGCTACGAGCTGCCAAATTTCTTGAATACAGGGTGTCTCGCTGTGATAGTAAACTACTGAAACGCGGTGTTATCTACCCTATGTGAAATCATTGTGGCAATCATACATATTAATAGAAATTTTCGAATCTCGAAATCATAAAAAGGAATTTGCTAACAGGCATGAAAATGGAGCAGTGGCGATAACTGCTGTAAAGTGCAAGGCCTTCAAAGAAGGGACGGTGATAGTGAAATATTTTCTTCATATTGGTGATGCTGAGGTAGATATTCAAAGTGCGCTGTAGGCCTGCATAGTTTTTATTACGAAATAATAGCACCGGCCGTGACATGTTCACCTCGGTACCTAGGTCAGCAAAATAATATGTTGAGAGCATGGCGAAGCAATTGTGGGAGATCGAAACAGAAAGATTGACTAGCAACAAGGAGACTAGCTCCTCTGAATTAGGAAAGTGAAAAGGAAAGGTTAAGAAGGTAAACGAAAAGGTACTATCGGTGTCTCGAGCATCCCGTCGCATGACCTCCGTGCACAAAATTTGGCTTTTTACAAGTTTTTCCATCAGTGTGCGTGCTGAAAATCTTGATTGCGACAAAATTTAAATTTGTTCTTCTAGTGAGTATAACGGTTTCATGAACGCCATCAATCTGTCTCTTCATCATTTCATATACAGGGCCCAACGGATGCTTGGAAGGAGACCAGCCAGCATCATCTCGTTCTTTTTTCGTTTTTCTCTCTCCTTTGTTTGTCAGTTGTCACGCATTCACTGGCTGGACAAACATTTTTTCATTCATTTTCAGCGTGCCCGCCGTGGCACCAACCATAGCCCCAATTCGAGAAGAGTTTCGTATCCTTCATCCCTAAGTGACTGTATACCTCGGCACCGGCTATATCTTGCTTGCTTTGAAATATGCGTACTGTAGCTTTCGGTAAACTTTTTATGTATTTAAAATGCAATTTTTGCCTCATTATTTTTTCTCTTATACATGATAGAGGCAAGACAGAGGTCTGAAACGATGGCTGAATTATCGAATGATTGATTGAGAGCGGTAACATCTACCCAGAAATACGCAAGGCAACAGACCGATGTTTGCACCAGCGGGCACTCGCACACCGTGAATCCCACCAATTGCAGTGCTACAAGTAATAAAAGCAAAAAAAAGAGAGAGAGTAGCGCCACGTGCTGGGACTTGTTAGCAAAAGGAAACTATGCCGGAAGCATGGCTTATTAGCCTGCGCACCGTCTGATCTCATTAGAATCAGTACGCGTGGAGCGTGGGGACGAGCCCAGCTCTTTGCTCCCCAACTGAGACTTTCATCACACCTTTTTAATTACATTACGCGGCATTGCGGGATTGTGGAGGAGCGGCGCAGCCTCGCTGTTGCATAAACCACGACAGCTCAGCAGGCGTGAGTGAGGAAATAGCGAGGGGAGCATCTCGTGCTTGCCTGTTCGTTCCTTTTTTTTTTTTTTTTGATCCCACATCATTATGGATCCTTTTCACCGAAGTCGCTCCCGTACGCTCTCTGCAGTTGCGTCTCCCCGCAATCCCTGACAACACGCGGCTCACCCGCATCAGAAAAGTCATGGCTGAGCGCACCGTGACGTCATCGCAGGTACTAACCGGAGCAAAGAAAGCCCGCGGTGTCCCGCGGTGTCCCTGGTTGCTTCACACAGCCGCGACATCACGCTCAGTTCAGCTTCTGCTTTCGAAGCCTGTGTGCGTGCGTACTTTTCTTCCACATCGACAAGCACCATCCCGCCACGCTCGGTGACATTAGCAGCAATGGCTTGGGTTCCAGCGCCGACGCGAGGTACTAGATTTCTTTCAGCTACAGCAACGTCGAGAAGATAAAACTCTGCGTTGCCGCATTTATTTTGCATCACCTTGTATGACCACTTGTCGGTTTTAACGTGACAGCGTTAAAGCCCCTGTTCTGCAGAGAATCCGACGTTGGCGTTGTTGGTGTTGATGGTGTCAGTGTTGCGTGAGAAAAATCACTGGCATATGCGCCTGGCGAGTGATAGATGGCAGGTCCCGTGCGGTCTGGCACTGACTTGTCATCTGGCTGTGCAGCCTCACGAGACAACATAGCATGACCGAGTTGCCAACTCTAGCTACTCCTTTCAGATGGGAGTACAACCTTCATGGACCCTAGGGTCCTGCGTCTGACACGCTATTCCTGGGCCATGCAAGTGCGTTCGTATACGGATCGGTTAGAAACAGGCTTTATATATGTGGCTGGTAGTCTTTGACGTGGTCTGACGACCTACGACTGTATGCTGATGAGTATGTTCGAGGTTAATAAAAGCAGAAAATAGAAAAGTGTCCGCAAGGAAAGGCGCACAAGCATGCTTTACGGGTACTATGCTCTGTAGCATAGTACCCCTAAAGGCGGACGTTTCGTACGTGTCCTAATATTTGTGGGTTTTTTTTTTTTTTTGCCTCTGTGCACGAGTTTTAATATCGAGTTCTTTCTTTTTATGCCCCCTTTATCAGCAGCTCCTCACGTTTTTAATTCTTCATCGTACTGGGACTTTCACTATGATTAAAACGTCGGTCCGCGTGCTCTCATGCACTGGATAACTTCCGTTTCCGTTTCTTGAAGCTGCAATTTATTACTCATCCTTATACGTGCAACCTTTGTCCAAAACCAGGGACTGCGACCGCCTAGCATTATTACTGACTCTACTGTGTGTAGCTTGGAGGGTGGAGGTCGCTATGTGGAGTTTAATGTATAGATACCACACACTCGTTGGGAGACACTCTTTTGGTGAGCTGTGGAGGGATTTCGACCACCTGAAAATCTTTAACGTGCACTTCCATCGCACAGCAGGCAGTTTTAGAGTGAAGTCACAGCAAATAGGGAAATGCTAAACACGCCTAGACACACAATTCACCCTTTAATCGTGACATTCTTCTCGTGCGCACTCGCACCCGCTGATCTATCTAACTAACCGGTAGGATCACACAAACGCAAATTTTCTTAGTAGACAGGAGGGGTCTTTTCCCCTATCGAAACGCGGCCGCTTCGGGCGGGTTCGATCTCGGGCACTGCTCTTCATTAGCCAAGCGCCAATCACTCAGCCACCACGGAGCGTCAAAACTGGGATTGAACACCGCTACCGCGGTGCGCGAGGCATTGTCTGTTTTGGCTGCACCCCCTCCGCCAACTCCGTGGCTGGCGGTCTTCTTTGACTTCTTCGGCACTGCTGTGCTGATGTGTTATGTGTTATACGTGCATGTGGCCATGTTTGCAGCGAACGTGTAGGAGCAATGAGGACGCAGATATGAAATGATTCAAAAAGCAAAAAATAAAGTGTAGGTGTTGTAAGAACATTTTTAGAGTTGGAGAAAACGAGTGTTACTTAACTCTTCATTACTGGTGCTTACACTCTTTGTCACTTTTTTTTAGATTTTGTGAAGATATTAGTGAACTAGTACTGTGTACCTTTGCGTATTCATAACAATTATGATTTAGGTGGAGGTGGCCTAATAAATTTTATTCTGTGGCCCCTAACAATTAATATTAAACTCTAGCCGCTAAACTCAATGCCCTTGTCGGCGTGTAAGAAATAAGTGAATGGGCCTAAATTAATAACTGAATAAATAGATATAAAATGAGGCATTCTGGAACTCAGTTAATGCATTTCCATGCATGCGATGAGAATTTAAGTACCGAGAAAAATAGTAACAAAACGAAAATGACCAAACAAATTGCCTCATTACCACTTCATTTACGAGCAACTGAGGGAGAGGTCGAAAAAGATGCGGGTGTTAGCAATGCTCTCTGAGTATTAAACGTCTTGTGTATGCGGGGCTTATGTCACACGCATGGTCGCACTTCTTACGCAGCACTTGCGCAACGGTCATTGGCTTATTTATTTCGTCTTAAGTAGTAAGGTTTAAACTTCGTATAGGTTTGCAGTGTGAAAACATATGCTTGGCGTAATCATGTGATGCTCGTAATTAAGCATAACGGGAGAGCAAAAGGGGACAACTTACACAGCCATTGAGAAGCCGAGAAACGGTCCTTTGTTTTTGTTCTTTGGCGTCCACTCGCGACCGCACCTCTGCTAAATTTGTGGGCAGCACAGTTCACAGATACCATCAATTTATCATTTTTGCCCAGCAGACATTGTGTCAAGGCTTCCCTCATTTCTCTTCTAAATTCTCATCTCCCTTCTTGCTATCGTGTGAGACCTCACATATCAGGAAGGGCAGCATGACGTTGCCCTACAAGGCTCTTTATTAGCGCAAAGACGTTTTTAACATTTGACGCTGTTTTCGAAAGGGACTAAGTCATTGAAGTTAGCAGCTCTTCTGAATATACGGTATTCTGGCTGTCTTCCCTCAACTCTTGTCGGATTTCTTTACGTATCAGCCTACTGTTTTCTGGGTTTATTTGTAACATCATAACCTTTCATGTAAAAAGAAACGTAACGAGCAGAAAGTTGTATTAGGAGCAACTTGGCTGGCTTAGTGCAAGGCTGCGAGATTAGTGGAAGGGGCCGCTGCCCATCACATGACATAAAAAGAAAGGACCGCGACAATGTTAATGAAGATAATGATGACCACAATTTAGATTTCCCCCAAAAAAACCGTATATTAGCCAGGACTGAACTGCTATTTGCGTACACATTCCAGCATCACTACTCTGGCGCCCAAATCCCTAACTTGTATATTCAGGGTCGAACAAGAGAAATAAGATAGCTTCAGGGTGTGAAGTAGGGGCACTGAACAAGAGTCGAGGGGGGAGCCTCAGTTCTCAAGTCGAGCCAACCTTTCGACAAGTGGACTTCCCCCCTCTACCCTTTTTCAGTGCTCCTTCATAACGTGTATATTGCAATGCTGGGCCAATAAGTATTTTCCTTTGGGAGCCGCTTGTTCATGTACAGACATTTGTTAATTGCATGAAAGCAAGTGCACATTAGGGCTAGAGCTTAAAGCTCGATCACTCAGTAGCGACCAGTGCTCCTGCACCCTAATTATTCTCTTTATTGACACCGCGGTGACGACAGACTCTTTTTCGTAGATTTCAAGTAGGCTCTCATAGCGCCGAGTGTTTGAAATAACTAACGAAGTTCTGAATGTGAACATATAGCTTTAGACAAGCACTAAGTGAATTTTAAAAGATTTTCTTCTGTCTAACGTTTCAGGTACTCAAACAATGAAATTTAGTTCACTATGTAAACGCGCGCTATATTTTCTACATGCAAATTAATTAACTATATACCTACAAGTATCAAGAGGGCGAATATCAATCTTCGTTTCTAATTGGCAGTGCTTTGCATAACTTTGACTCAGCATCGTTCGGGTATGTGTGAGGTGCTTATGCCAGTAAGAATTTAAAGCAGCCTACGCAAAGAAAAAAGGTATGCTCTTCTGTTATACAGCAAAGGGCTACACCAAGGCATTTTTGGTACAGTTAAAGTGCATTTAGTTCCACAGTGTTAGCGCCGACGTTCACAACCTTCGCGAAGAGTGAAATATACATGGATTATTCACTCCCACCCCTATCTCACTGTCTAGCACCATTGCCATTATAGCCTTTGTAACGTTAAAAAAATATAAGTGGTGCAACAGAAATACTTTACCTAGCTCCCTACGAGGTACCGCCATGCTCAAGGCGATTTGTTGTTTTATAATCTCTTATAATAATATTTTATCCTCATGTGTTTCGTTCACAATCCCTCAATTCTTTCTATTATGAGCAGATACGAAAGTGTGGGCTTTTCGCTTTCGTCTGCAAGCTTTTTATTTTTAAGCGTGTTTCTGTAAGCCCAAAAAACGAGACAAAAATAGAAAGATGAACCCTGTTCTCAATCTAGACGTAGCATAGTTAGCTCGTATCTCGAAACATGATTCCTTATATTATTTGTATATTGTTACGTGGTGACAAGCAAACAGACGGCACAACATGGTGACAGGATGAACGATGGTTTAATGTCTGGCCTAGCACGAGGGCTCCTCTCGCGCCACTGCCGATCTTCTTCATCGCAACACTTCCCGCGGCCACCGAGCGATCGTCCCGATCGTTTCGTTGAAGTCGATGGTGACGTGATGGCGTAGATGTTCAAGAAAAGATAGAAGAGAAGGATGCGCTTGCAACCACGATGACGACGAACATGATGATGCTTGGGTGATCCGCCTCCCCTAGAGCTGTTCAACCATCCTCCACCAGAGTCCATGGAACCGATGGCTGGAGGTCGCGATGAGCGGCTGGGCAGTGTTTGCGTGTACATGTCCGGTTCCTCTGGGCCCTTCGGGTCTTTCGGGTCCTTCGTCTCGAGTCTGGTTGGTCTTTCTGTTCTCCTTGTCTTCAGATCCGGGCTGGGGCTGGGCGGTGGTAGTTGGTCGGGTCTGGGCAGGAAGGGCTGGGGCGAAGCTGCTCGGCGATGTCCCAGGGCCCTCCGTCGATTGTCCCGGCTTACAGATGGCGTCGATGCTCCAAAGCGAGGATGGGGATGACATACCCCGCACCTCCAACCACAATGTTAAGTGGTGACAAGCAAAGAGACGGCACAACATGGTGACAGGATGAACGATGGTTTAATGTCTGGCCTAGCACGAGGGCTCCTCTCGCGCCACTGCCGATCTTCATCGCAACAATATTCCAAAACTGCACTATGCCCAAAAGGGAGTACTCATAACTCCCTGAAAAGCCTTGTGCAAAGAAGTCTCGGAACGCAAGTATTCATCGACCTCGTATTTATACCCCCTGTTCTGGAGAAGAACAATAATTAAATGTTTGTTCGTTTGTTTGTTTCACACACCTCAAGCGGCCTTGAGTGGGACTTTATATTTTTGAGAGCCAAAAATAGGCCGATCACAAAGAATTGGCACGACTGTTTCTTAAAATAGTCCGGCCATGTATGAAGGATAGCATTTGGGGGAAGAATGTTCGTCACGAGCTGTTTGGATAGAGAGTGAGTGAAGACGACTCGTAGTGCAAGAAGGACGTGGGTAAACGGTTTTGTGGGTGAATTTGCGTGCTGAAAGGGGGCTAGCAGGTTTGATAGGACATTTGTAAAGAAAACTGATATTTTGTGATACGAAGATAGTCACATAACTATACTATGTTACTAGAAGTTATTGGCACGGATTACTTTTGTAGAAAGTAACACTGGTCGAGTATAAGTAATTAGAACAGTTGAATTGAACGCCGTGGTTTTGAACGATTTGAATGGAATTTATTAGGGTACGTTGACAGGGTCCCAGATGGCCTATTAAATAAACAGCTGGGGAAGATGAGTGCAAGTTACGACGAAGGTAGCCGAGAGCTTTGTTAGCGCTACATAATTATCCGCGTAGTGTGGATAGACCAAAGGAGGGAGTCTGGTTTTGTTCAGAACATAATTGAGGATATGGTAGTTTGTCATCTGTGAAAGAAACAAACGCGGCTTGGTTAGTGCTTAAACCATCAGCCATCTATGACATCACTCACCTAACTTTTGTAAATCAGATTAGAGAAAATTATTAAATAATGATGCATTAATGGAATGGTAAATGAAAATCTTCCTCGAGTAAGCAAATGTTTGAGGAAATAGTACAAGGGTTTTGTGAAGACGTTATTCAAAGGCTCCTCAAAGTCGATGAAGAGCGCGTCAACATGAAGTAAATTCAGTATACATTAGTGTTTATGTCGTAAAAAAAGTAATCAGGATTTATTTATTTATTTATTTATTTATTTATTTATTTATTTATTTATTTATTTATTTATTTATTTATTTATTTATTTATTTATTTATTTATTTATTTATTTATTTATTTATTTATTTATTTATTTATTTATTGCACATACTTTCAAAGCTGGTAGACACAACAGAAAGGAGTGGTAGAGTACGTTTTTGCAGAACGGGAAAAAAACAACGAAGGAATAAGGCACTTTGAACAGCGAGCTTGAAATTGGTGCTGTCACAAATGGTGACTGAGGAGGCGGGAAGGCGGTTCCATTCAGTAGCGGTTCTTGGTAAGACTTAAAATGCCTCGGTGGTGATGATTACATTGCAGTGGAGTTGCAGCTTAATTTACTAGCGGTAGTAAAAAAGCTTACAAATGTGTATGCTCAAAATATAAATGGAGACCCATGACAGGACTCGAATGCTCTACCCAATGCTAACAATTAACGTGACCCGGTGGCGATATATATTGTTAAGGGAAACTTACACAGCGGTAAGCGCCAGATAACTCTCAGAAGCACGCACCACCAGCATGAACCCAGCTTAGCCTGAGCGTCGTCTTCTTCACAACACCACACCAGTGCGTCGTCGTCATCTAAATATTGCGCACCGTAACAGTATTCCCCACGCGGGAGAAGCACCGTCCCGGTGCTGCCTACGCAGGAGAGCTTGAATGGTATGGTTTCAGACGGGCGACGTGCACAATTTCTGGATGAGGGTTGTGGAAGGATACTTGGGCTGTAGAGGGGTGATCTCATAGGTCACATCGGTGACTTGTCGCAGGACGCAGTAAGGACCCACGTAACGAGGCAGAAGTTTCTCGCACATCCCCACACGACGGGCTGGAAGCCAAAGAAGCACGAGAGAACCAGGAGGGTAGTGGACGTTTCGGTGATGTAGGTCATAACGATGCTTTTGTGAGCACTGAGACGCGCCAAGCCGGTCTCGAGCAATGTGGCGGGCGGCATCAGCATGGGCGATGGCGTCCGAAGCGTAACTACAGGAAGTGTTGTCAAGAGGCAGCAAGGTGTCGAAGGGGAGTAAAGGGTTGCGGCCGAAAAGTAGATAAAAGGGAGAGTATCCGGCGGTATCATGGCGTCAGGCGAACGTGGTAAAAGGTAAGGAGATGTCTCAGTCACGATAGTGATCGGAACATACATAGATAACATGTCGGTCACTGTGCGATTAAGGCGCTCATTGAAACCGTTCGTTTGCGGATGGTAGGCCGTGGTGAATTGGTGACGAGTAGCGCATGAGCGGAGAAGGTCATGAACCATTTTAGAAAGGAAACAGCGGCCACGATCTGTGAGCAGTTGACGCGGAGCGCCATGAATCAAGATTACGTCATGCAAAAGAAAGTCAGCAACGTCGGAGGCGCAGCTGGTGGGGATGGCCATGGTTACAGCATATCGGGTAGTATAATCAGTCGCCACAGCAATTCGTTTGTTTCCAGAAGTCGACGTCGGAAAAGGCCCAAGAAGATCGAGGCCCACACGAGAAAACGGTTCAATTGGCACTGAGATTGGTTGCAGAGACCACTAGGTTGAAGCAATGGTGTCTTACGGCTCTGACATAGCTCACAAGCGGCGACGTAGCGACGGACAGAGCGGTAGAGACCAGGCCAGAAAAATCGTCGTCGCACATGGTCGTACGTCCGTGATACTCCCAAGTGTCCTGCTGTAGGGGCGTCGTGAAGTTGGGCGAGGACAGTAGAGCGCAGATGAGCCGGAACAACCAGTAAAAGGTCCGCGCCATCTGGACGCATATTGCGTCTGTATAATGTCTCGTTATGGAGCACAAACATGCTGGCGGAAGAATCGGGGTCGTTGCGCAGCTGGTCTATAAATGGTTGCAGGGCAAGATCCCGACGCTGTTCGGAGGCGATATTTATAAAGTCCGAGATGGACAAAATGTAGTCGTCAGCAGTATGGTCGGACAAATCGGGAGGATCTACGGGATGGCGGGACAAGCAGTCAGCGTCTTGGTGTAAGTGACCGGACTTGTATAACACAGTAAATTCGTACTCTTGTATTCGCAAGGCCCAGCGACCTAAACGGCCAGTGGGGTCCTTAAGTGAAGACAGCCAACACAAAGCATGATGGTCTGTCACTACACAGAAGGACCGCCCAAACAAATAAGGGCGAAATTTGGTCAGCGCCCAAAAAACTGCAAGGCATTCCTGCTCTGTAAATGAATAATTGCGCTCAGAGGACTAAAGCAGGCGGCTGGCATAAGCAATGATGCGGGAGGACCCATGCTGAGATTGGGCAAGGATAGCACCAATACCATGGCCGCTAGCGTCGGTGCGCAGTTCGGTAGGTGCAGAAGGATCGAAGTGCGCCAGAACAGTGAGGGCAGAAATGAGCGTCGTGAAGGCATAGGCTTGGTCACAACACCATGTGAAAGGTACGTTTTTCTTCAGAAGAGAGGTAAGCGGACGAGCGATGTCTGCGAAGGTCCGAATGAAGCGGCGGAAATAGGAGCAAAGGCCACGGAAGCTTCGCACGTCACTTGAGCTACGCGGGGTAGGGAACTCGCGCACGGCTCGAACCTTGTCAGGGTCGGGCTGCACACCATTTGCATCAACCAAATGACCCAGGACTTTGATTTGGCGCCTACCTAAGCTGCATTATTTTTTTTGCGTTCAGTTGAAGACCGGCGCGGCGAAAAACGGCCAGGACTGTAGAAAGTTGATCAAGGTGGGTTGCGAACGTGGAAGAGAAAACTACGACGTCATCTAAGTAGCATAAACATGTTGTCCACTTGAAGCTACGGAGGAGCGAGTCCATCATGCGCTCGAATGTCACAGGAACTTTACAGAGTCCAAATGGCATCACCTTGAATTGATAGAGGCCGTCGGGGGTGACAAATGCGGTTTTCTCGCGATCCCGTTCGTCGGCAGCAATTTGCCAGTAGCCTGAACGCATGTCGATGGAAGAAAAATAGCTGGCACCATGCAAGCAGTCAAGCGCGTCGTCAATTCGCGGAAGAGGGTAAACATCTTTCTTTGTTATTAGATTAAGGTGGCGATAGTCGGCACAAAATCACCAACTTTGGTCTTTCTTTGTGACCAATATGACAGGGGACGCCCAGGGACTCCAGGAAGGCTCAATAATGTTTTGCGTCAGCATCTTGTCAACTTTTTTCTGTATAGCATGCCGCTCAGTAAGGGAAACACGATAAGGCCGTCTGTGGATGGGACTGGCGTCACCCGTATTGATTCGATGGGTCACAACGGATGTTTGGCCCAATGGTCGGTCCCCGAAATCAAATACATCAGCGTACGACAGCAAAAGGTTGGAGAGAGCTCTGGCTTGGTCATCTGGCAGATCCGCAGATATCGTGCTTGAAAAGAGGTTCGAATGTGAAGAAGCTGGTATATGCTGCTCAGACAGATGCTGAGGCGTTAGAGCAGCAACTTCGCAGTCCGCCAAAGGAACCAGATCAGCAAGTGCGATGCCATGGGGTAAAACTTGGATGACTGAGTCGACCGTCGGACAGTCTTTGCAAAGCAGCAGATTGTAAACATAGTTTGCAATGCCCTTTAATATGTGGCCCACTTTGTCTGACTCGAACATGGCGCTGTCCACTTTTCAGCATAAGGCTAGAATATATTGTATATAAGACAAATATGATTCCGTGTAACACTGGGCACGGGATGCGAGGTCGTTTTGTGCGCCGAGCTTGCGTCCGATCGGCTTGCCGAATAGACCGCGAAGCATCTCTTTGCACATATCCCAGGAGGTGATATCATCTTCATGCGTCTCAAACCAGACGTGCGCCGTACCCGCCAGATAGAAGATGACGTTTGCGAGCATGAGGGTCGCGTCCCAATGATTGTGCTTGCTTACGTGCTCGTACATACCGATCCAGTCTTCTATGTCGACATGGTCGGTGTCACAAAAGGTGCCCGGGTCACAAGGCTGCGTCATGACGACTGTGGAAGCTGGTGGTGCAGCTGAAGCTGATGTCGCGTCGGATGGCATAGTGATGGTACCAATCTGGCGGCCACTACGGAGATCCAGGTTTCCTACGGGTACACTTCCAGCAATATATATATATATATATATATATATATATATATATATATATATATATATATATATATATATATATATATATATATATATATATATATATTTGTGGTGTTGTGAAGAACACGACGCTCAGGCTAAGCTGGGTTCATGCTGGTGGTGTGTGCTTCTGAGAGCTATCTGGCGTTTACCGCTGTGCAAGTTTCCCTTAACATTTGGTGGAGTATTGCTGGAAGTGCACCCGTAGGAAACCTGGATCTCCGTAGTGGCCGCCAGATTGGTACCAGGTATATATATATATATATATATATATATATATATATATATATATATATTGACTGAGCGGTTGACTGAGCGGTTCCACCGCACGCTTTCTGACATGTTGTCTACGTACGTCGACCAGGACCACCGAAACTGGGGCGTAATACTTCCTTTTGTTACGTTCGCCTACAATACGGCTGTACAGCGGACCACAGGTTACCCCCCGTTTTTCCTCGTTTACGGCCGTTCTCCCGCTACCTTTCTTGACACCTCTTTCCTTTCTACACATGCCAGTTCCTCATCTTCTCTTCCTGACCAGTTCCTTTCCCAAGTTGCCAAATCTCGTCGGCTTGCTCGCGTCAACATGGAAGCCAGCAAGGAAGACCGCAAGTGCCGCTATGATGCAACCCATCGCCAAGTTTTGTTCCGTCCCGGCGACGAGGTGTTACTTTGGACCCCATTACGCACTCCTGGCCTTTTTGACAAGTTACAGCACCGTTACATTGGTCCTTACACAGTTCTTGCAAAAACCTCCCCGGTCAACTATCGCGTCTCCCCCGTTTTCCCTCCTCCGGACAGTCGTTACCGTGGCACTGAAGTTGTCCGCGTTTCACGTATGAAACCTTTTATTCGGCGCAATCCTGCGGACTAACTGCGGCCAGGCTGGCCGCTTTAACTGCGCGGGCGAAATAGTGTGAGCACTGTGTGGCGCTTCATCTTCCACACGGCTGAACGTGCTGCTTCATCTTCATCCTGCTCCCTCTTGTAGATACCCATCGTCATCGCGGAGTGTGTTTGGCTGCAGTGTGCGACCAAGGCTTCAGGTCTACAATAAAGCCTGATCTCCCAAGTCCGACCTTCGCGTTACCTTACAATATATATATATATATATATATATATATATATATATATATATATATATATATATATATATATATATATATATATATATATATATATATAAACTTATAGGAGGTGACACACGGTTCAAAAAACAACACTTTAATCCGACGGTTCGGCCGGGGTCCGACCTTTGTCAAGGAATGTAGCATAGTCCGAATCCCGGCCGAAACGTCGGACTTAAGTGTTGTTTTTTCCACCGTGTGTCGCCTCCTATAAGTTTATGCCCTACCAGACCCATTCGAGCTTCAACCCCCTCCCTATATATATATATATATACATATTTATATATAGCATAAGTAAATAGACGTACTTGGTTGCTAGAGGTTACATACAAGTGAAAAATTGCTTCATACTTTTTACAAGTTTATTTGTAGTCGACGTTATGGCAGGAGCCCTGCCTTTCTCAAGACTGAGGGTACATGATTCTTCTTATAGCGTTGGCAAGAGGTGATACAAACAGAATATGGGCACATACAGGTGAATTAGCTGGACACGCACAACACACACATACACACACAGGTGCGGAGAGCAGGCTAGGCCCAAAGGGTCATCAACTCAAGGCACCGGCCGCCGGGAGTCATCTGTATACAATACAATACACAATACAGGCAACCGCGGAACAACCTTGAAAGGAAAAAAAAAGAAGAAGAAAACAGGTGGGGGAACGTGTTTGCTGCAGGTGGTGAGAAAATTATTTTTCTTGTTCTCACTAAAAGATGGGAGCGCCCAGCGTGATGAAAAAACCAGGTGGACATTGCTGGTGAGAAGAACCTAATAGCGGCGAGTAAAGTTCGAGCAACTCGCGACGGGAGATGAACCTCAAAGAAAGAATAAGAAGAAAAAAAAAATAAATATGTGGGACAGTAGAATGGTGAAATACTTTGAGGTTTTCGCTAAAAGATGTGAGGACCAAGCAAAAGAAGAAAACAGGTGGGGGAACCTGTTTTCTATATATATATATATATATATATATATATATATATATATATATATATATATATACCGGGTGTCCCAGATAACTTGAACCAAGGGTTACAAAATAATATATTTGAGGTAGGTCAGTGAAGCCAGTTGCATACAACTACCAGCCTGCTTGCGCACTACAGTGAATTTTTTGTTTTCCAATTAGTTAATTGGCTAATTGTTTTAATTTTTTCTAATTTAATAAATATTCACCTTAGACCAAAAATGTGAATTGGAAAGTTGTAGAGCACATTCAGAAACCCCCATTCCATTAATTGCGATAAAGTCTCACGTGTATCTATTTTTCCGGGCTCTAAAGAAAGCCCGCGAAATACAAATAATACCACGTGACTAGCGCATTTGAGCGCAGCGATCGTGGTACTCTCAGTCGTGGTTTGAGCGAACGAAATCAGCTGCGGCCGTGACCCGATGGTCCCGTTGCAGCGGCAGGCAGAAATGTTGGCGATGGTTGGAGCGAGCTCGAGCTCGCCCGTCGTCACCGCGATCTTGGCCAGGCCTGTGCACCGCAGCAGCCTACATCACGACAGGCGGATGACGATAGAGAACCGGCAAATGAAGCTGCAGCGCTAATTTTAGTCGAGTCACATGTCATCTCGCCCCTTTACGCAAGCCTGTATGCGCAGATTCAGTGGCTGATACCTTATCGCTCATCCGTTTGCCGTAAAGTTCGCTGATGGGAGAGAAGGAGGGTTGGTTAGAATAACGGTGGTGTCGGCTCGCCGCTCTCGGTGCTACTTGCACCATCACGTGGGCCGGCTGTCGGACGCGGGAGAAGAAGCCATCGCAGGCATATCGGCCTGCCGCTTTAACGGGGCAAAGAAGACACGGACGCCGCTAATTTCCTTCGCTCAAACCACGACTCAGAGCACCACAATCGCGGCGCACAAATACACTAGTCACGTGGTATTATTTGTATGTCGCGGGCTTTCTTTTGAGCCCAGAAAAAAGGATACATGTGAGACTTTCTTTATCGCAATTAATGGAATCGGGGTTTCTGAAGGTGCTCTACAAGTTTCTAATTCACATGTTTGGTCTAAAGTCGATATTTAATCAATTAGAAAAATTAACCTAATTAGCTAAATAAGTAATTGCAAAACAAAAAATCGCATGTAGTGCGCAACGAGGCTGGCAGTTGAATGCAATTGGTTTCACTGACTTACCTCAAATGTATTATTTTGTATCCCATGGTTCAAGTAGTTGGGACACCCGATATATATATATATATATATATATATATATATACCGGGTGTCCCAACTACTATATATATATATATATATATATATTTTTTTTTTGTGTGTGTGTGTGTTTGTGTAGGTGCGTGTCCATCTGCCTGTATGTATGTATGTATGTATGTATGTATGTATGTATGTATGTATGTATGTATGTATGTATGTATGTATGTATGTATGTATGTATGTATGTATGTATGTATGTATGTATGTATGTATGTATGTATGTATGTATGTATGTATGTATGTATGTATGTATGTAAATGAGAACGCACATCCCAAAATCTTTTAAACTTTTGCGGCCGATAGTAGGGGATCTGGTACTCGTTTTCTTCCAGATATCGAACCCACTGGTTCAGAACTTCAGCTTATTGACCTATTTTCTTACCTTCATTTTCAACGAAACCATTCCATTCCGCCCTAGAAATGGAACTTAATCCCTGGGTTTTATGCACTCTTGTGTTGTTTAATGACTTTCTTAAGCATTTCCCAGCAATCAGGTAAATTTTGCGAATCATGGATTTCATGCCGCTCTTCTTTCTGTTAAGAAGGCACATCACTTAATGACCAGGAACAGCACCGTCTACAGAAGTTGGAAAGTTGTTGTATTTCTGTAAGTGCGTAAACTTGCCCAGTAGACTTCTCGTGCTCCATCGCCATCATACTCTGGTCTACCCTTCGCCAACGTGGAATAAGGGCCCTCCAGATTCATAAGGTCACGCAGGCGGTGATGACCAATAATGTTATACGCTCCTTAAGGTTGATACTCACCCATTAATTTCATCTTCTGTCCTACCGCTCTGACAAGCAGTAACGATTTTCTACTCCTTCGCTGAAGGACGGAAACCATTGTCATGTACAATTTTTATTATTACCGTCTCTAACAGGGTATCTATATACATTCGGGCGCATTTAAGTCAGAAAGAAAGCGTTACCGTTTACCACATTTACTTTTTTTCCGCTCCAGCTTTCATTTACAACGCCCACATAATACAGAACGGCTGCATCATGATCATGCATGCAATGACATGCAAAGTGTAAGTATAGCTGACTTCCAAAGGTGTGCCACGTAATGAGCACAGAACGAGTACAGAACAGGCAAGCCTGACTGTGCAAACCAGCTCTTCCCTCCCAGTGCGAGCGAACGTAGCGTGGTATTTAGCAGACACAGAAGGAAATCTGCCTGAGGCAAATGAAGTGGGTCGGGGGCTGTGGAGGAGGAGTAGGAAGATGCAGAGTAAAGCCAGCGAGTGCCAGTCGCTCGTGGAGGCCCCCAGGCGATAATGCGAGACGGAAGCGACGCGCAGGGACGCCAGAGGTGGGGATGTTGGACACGGGTAGAGCCAGAAGAGGAAGAAGAAATAACGGAAGTTGCAGCCAGAAAGAAGACAAAAGGGAGCGGTGCACCCATGAGCCAATGGATGAGGCGGAAGAGAAACAAAACCAAAGGTTGCGGTGCCGGAGCCCAGCGTCGCGACAACGGTCGCCTTGATTGGATTCGGGTGCGAGGACGCCACACCTTGCAGGCAATGGAGTTACGACTATAGCACTCCTGCTTCCTCACTCCCCCTTCTCCCTCTTGTTCCGCAGCCCTTGCTTCTTCCTGCTTTGCTCAGGGATGACGTCGACCACCATGACGATAGAGGTGAGAAAGCATTGACCGGAAGCTCGTGGCTGAAGCCCTCGTCGAGAGTCGGTTTCATGGCCGGCGAGGTTTCGCAAGTGTCGCCAATATTAACGATTGTCATATTGCACGGTCTCGACTGCCTCCTCTTCAATGTCGCCTCTTGACAATGCTCCGACAGCTGCAGTAGTTGCTTCTGTTGCAACGAAGTCAGAAATTTGCGAATATTCCATGATTGAATCGAATATCCTCTTATTTGATTCGTTCATCAAATCTAACAGTGTATATAAACAAACATGCTGAAACTAGTCACGTACGACCTCAATAGCTCGCATAGCTTTTAAATAACAGGTGCAAAGTTTATTGCAGTATCGCGACAATTGTATTTTTGCACGGCAGTCTCAAAAATAACGCCCGCTACGACGTTGTACCGCACGTTGTCACGATTAATTTAAGCGTCCTGCGCCTCGGCAGAGTTAATTTGAGTGACGGTGACCATAATGCTCAAATATGTCATCTTCATTAGTGGATATAGCATAGTTTACCCATAAAAAGAAAACTTTGACTTCGTGCTAGATACTCCCCGCCACGGCTCATCCCTCACGTCGCTTCATATATTGAGGGTGGTGCCTCTCAGTTCACCGTCAGCACCAGTAGATAAAGGTGATTTTGCGAGGCGCATACTGCGGTAATTCAAAAATTAATATGCTAATGTGTTGCATTCTTAATAGTAGAGCGAAATAGTGGAGATTGCAGCTTAAGATTTAGCATCATTACCCAGAGCGATGCCACTTGCTCTTTAGGGTAACGCCTAAGTTATTTGATTTGCGTGAACATTTGCAAAATGTAAAAAATATTCTTACAAATGGTGGATTCGTATTCAAGTCTGTGCGGAATAAAGAGACTCTTATTCGATTTGGTTCCGAAAAAGTAGCGCTCGCACGCCCTAGTTGTAACTTTCTGAAAGTCGGCTTTGTCACAGCGCGTGGCAGGAACTTTTTCATGCATCCACTAATGACTCTACTGCGCCGACACTGGCAGGATGCTCATAGACATTTTCGCAAAAACAAAGGAAGAAATCATGAACACAGTAAATAGGGATTAGTGTTGGATTCCTTCTGCTCAAAATCAAGGCTTCCTATTCAACCTTTTTGAAGACTGAAGTTCGGCGTTACTTTACATTTGATAAGTGAAGACAACGAAGCCTAGGAGAGAATCTATGCGCATTAGTAGGCTTGCCTGTATATGTTTACGTACACATGTTTGAATCTCCAAACTTTCAGTAGTATCTCTACCTTGAGTAATACTTGCTAAGATCCTCACAGAAGCTTATCTGGTAGATGCATTCAAAGCGCCTAAACATTGCAATATCTCTTTCAACCCGGAGAGAAACCAACACGAGATTTCCGGACGGTACTTCAATGCACTGGTCATAAGAGTTAACTACATTTCTCGTAAAACTGACGTAAAACTGGCGAATATGTCTACTTAGGACAGGTAGTAACCGCAGATCCGGACCGTGAAAAGGAAATAACAAGAAGAATAAGATTGGGATGGAGCGCATTTGGCAAGCACTCGCAGATTATGACTAGCAGCTTACCGGTATCGCTCAAGAGGAAAATATACAACAGTTGCATCTTGCCTGTACTCACCTATGGGGCTGAAAC
Source organism: Amblyomma maculatum (assembly GCF_055883805.1). Lineage (NCBI taxonomy): Eukaryota > Metazoa > Arthropoda > Arachnida > Ixodida > Ixodidae > Amblyomma > Amblyomma maculatum. The sequence continues at coordinate 82,235,122 of NC_139347.1, forward strand.
GTGGAGGCTAACCAAGAGAGTTCTACTTAAGTTGAGGACAACCCAGAGGGCTATGGAACGAAAAATGGTAGGGGTAACATTAAGAGATAGAAAGCGTGCAGAGTGGGTCAGAGAAATAACTCAA